>NW_006959442.1:0-761 GCF_000164805.1 Carlito syrichta
GGGTCACAGAGACAGACCCTGTCTCCAAAAACATCAGAATCATAAACAAATTCTCAACTGCGCATGGTGTGTTCAAAGGGTGACTGGCTTTAGAGTCAGAAAAAATGGAACTTGGGGGGAAGAAATGTCCCTGGGTGTGGCATGGGTCCTTGGCCTTTCTTGGTGTAACATCCTCAGTGCCGAGTCAGAGGACCAGTCCCCCTGGGGCACATTTCTCACCTTGGAGAGTCTACAGGATCCCAGACAGAGAGTCTCTGGAACTCGTGCACCTAAGCAGAGGCAGCCATTTGGGGGTTGGAGCTGTAAGGTACCGAGTTTGGGGGACCCTCGCATGTGGGGGTCCTGGGGGGGAAGGGCTATCTTTTTTGTACTGGAGTCTCCATTTCCTGGGCTAGGGCCCAGCAGCATGATAGTGGCTTTTGGGGCCTTAACCTGTGAGGCTCTTCTGGTCCTCCAGCCTTGGCCCACAAGCAACATGGACTCCGGGTCCCACCACACCTGACTCGATTTTGGGGCCCTTACTCCAAGACGAGTTCTGGCCACCTTGCCCAAGCTGGTCTCTGACCCTGGGGCTCCACTTGGTGGGCTGAGATGGAAGGATTGTCTGAGGCCAGCAGGTGGAGTCCACAGTGTTCTTGAGCATGCCCCTGCATGCCAGCCTGTGCGAGAGAGCAAGACTCCGACTTAAAATAATAATTCAACCACCACCACCAAAACCACAGGTAGGGATCTGGGCCTCAACCTGGCATTCTGGCCCTTCA
>NW_006959443.1:0-530 GCF_000164805.1 Carlito syrichta
CTCTCCCCCTTTCCATCCCATTCTTTAATTCTGTTTTTCAAGGAATGTCAGGTTGCTTTTACTTTTTTTTTCAATCTCCTGTTCTTCCTTATGAACGTCCTCTGGCTTTGTTCACTTTTGAGGCTGGACTGTAGGTTGGGGCTGTACGTTTTGCAGTTTTGAGATTTAATTGAAGGGGAAGCTGTGATTCAGAATCTATCTACAGATCCCAGTATCCACCAACAGGTGTATGGGCACACTGGATCCCATTACCCACTGCCTTACAGTCTGTCCATGCAGTGGGGTTTAGGTTTCCTCCCTGGAACCAAAGGTGATAAGAAAAAGGAAAATAATGGAAAACAGGGGGGTCAAGAGGTAGTTGGAGAGAGAGAAGAGTAAGAGGGAAAACAGACATACATAACAACTAAAGAAAGAAAAGTGGCACATTGCCAGTAATGAGTAAAAAACAAACAAACAAGATCCCCTAAAATGTACTGGCAATCACGCGAAGACAGTCCAATAAATTCATGTCTTTTTATGTGCTCTTCCCC
>NW_006959444.1:0-981 GCF_000164805.1 Carlito syrichta
CAGACGGAATTAACAAGGCAAGTAGTATCAGACGGCACTAATAAGGCAGGGAGTATAGGATGGCACCAATATGGCAAGGAGTATCAGATGGGACTAATAAGGCAAGGATTATCAGACGGCACTATTAATGCAAGTAGTATCAGACGGCAATAACAAGGCAAGTAATATCAGACTGCACTATTAATGTAAGTAGTACCAGACGGCACTAACAAGGCAAGTAGTATCAGACGGCACTAATATGGGTCGTAGTATCAGTCGGCACTAAAAACTCAAGTATTTTCAGACAACACTAATAAGGCAAGTAGTATCAAATCACACTAAGAAGGCAAGTAGTATCAGACGACATAAAGAAAGCAAGTAGTATCAGACGATACAATGAAGGCAATTAGTATCAGACGACACTAAGAACTCAAGTAGTATAAGACGACACTAAGAAGGCAAGCAGTATCAGATGACACTAAGAAGGAAAGTAGTATCAGACGACACTAAGAAGGCAATTAGTATCAGACGACACTGAGAAGTTTCATAGTATCAGAGGATACTAAGAAGGCAGAGAGTATCAGACGACACTAAGAAGGCAAGGAGTATCACACGACACTAAGGAGGCAAATAGTATCAGACGGCACAGATAAGGCAAGGATTATCTGACGGCGCTAATAAGGCAAGAAATACTTGACGGCACTGCTAAGGTAAGTAGTATCGGGCGGCACTAAAAGGCAAGTAGTATACGACAGCAGTAATAAGGCAAGTAGTATCAGACGGCACTAATAAGGCAAGTAGTATAAGACTGCACTAATAAGGCAAGTAGTATCAGACGGCACTATTAAGGCAAGTAGTATCAGACGGCACTAAGAAGGCAAGGCGTATCAGATGGCATTGATAAGACAAGTAATATCAGATAGCACCAATAAAGCATGGCAATAAGGCAAGTAGTATCAGTCGGCACTAATAAGGCAAGTATGATCAGACCGTACTAATAAG
>NW_006959445.1:0-755 GCF_000164805.1 Carlito syrichta
GAAAAGAAAGATACTTGGAAGGCTGAGGTGGAAGGATCACAAGAGCCCAGCAGGTCGAGGCTCCCAGCCACTGTACTCCAGTCTGGGTGACAGAGTGAGACTCTAACTCAAAAGAAAAAAAAAAGAAAGAAAGAAAAGAAAGAAAGAAAACATAGGGGGATGCAGATAAAACCCTCACATACACATTCACGCACAAAGGAAAAATAGTTTAAAAATAGATGAACTAACAAAGTCAAAAAATTTAAAAAAATTAAATTGAAATTTTTTTTTAAAACTGCCCTCTTGTGGCAGGCTCTATAATTGTCCCTCTAATCAGGTCTCTCTTGCAGAGCCACCTCTTTCAATCTCTCCTCAGAGTCTGAAGCAGGGAAGGAGGAGGAACAGTGGAGGTGGGTGGGGTTGCAGTCCTCTCCTCCCTCTCTGGTATGGTCAGGGAGATATCTTCCAGTGGAGAGGTGCAGGATTGTCTCTTCCCCAGGTATGTACTCACAGGGGTGCCCCAGCCAGACCTATCCTGGAATGGAGTTTTCCTATGACAACCGATGTTCAGGCTCCGCTGGGTTTGTCCCTCTCTGTTGTGGCCCAGCTGTGTGGGTCTGATGTTCAGAGGATTTCCAGGGAGGAGGAGGTTTGTGTCAGCCCCAGACTCACCACTGATCTCTTCCTGGTCCTTTTCTGGCCACATCCTTTTCCCCCAAGGCTAGATCAGGGTAGAGGGTAGGATGTCTGGAACTCAGCACTCATCAGTCCCTCCA
>NW_006959446.1:0-797 GCF_000164805.1 Carlito syrichta
AGGAAGTAGTATCAGACAACACTACGATGGCACGTAATATCAGATGACACTAATAAGACAAGCAGTATCATAAGACACTAATGAATCAAGTAGTACCATTAGACACTATTAAGGCAAGTTCTATAATAAGACACTTAAAAGCAAGTGGTATCATAAGACACTAATAAGGCAAGTAGTATCAGACGACACTAATAGGCAAGTTGTATCAGGTGACACTAATAAGGCAAGTAGTATCATAACACAATAATAGGGCGTGTAGTATCGTAAAACTCTATTAAGTTAAGTACTACCATAAGACATTAATAAGGCAATTAGTATCAGACGACACTAATAAGGCAAGTACTATGAGACGACACTAATAAGGCAAGTAGTATCAGAAGACACTAATAAGGCAAGTAGTATCATAAGACAATAATAAGGTGAGTAGTGTCATAAGATACTAGTAAGTTAAGTAGTAACATAAGTCCCTAATTAGGCAAGTAGTATTAGACGACACTAATAAGTCAAGTAGTATCAAACGACATTAATAAGTCCAGTAGTATCAGACGACAATAATAAGGCAAGTAGTATCAGATGACACTAATAAGGAAAGTAGTATCATAAGAAGTTAATAAGGCACACAGTATCATAAGACACTAATAAGGCAAGTAGTATCAGACGACCATAATAATGCAAGTATCAGACCATAATAATAAGGCAACTAGTATCAGACGACACTAATAAGGCAACTAGTATCAGAGGACACTAATAAGGCAAGTAGTATCATAAAAAATTAATAAGTTACGAAGTATCATATA
>NW_006959446.1:2711-3611 GCF_000164805.1 Carlito syrichta
AATAAGGCAAGTAGTATCAGGAGGACATTATGAATGCAAGTAGTATCAGACGACACTAAGAAGGAAAGTAGTAACAGATGACAGTATGGAGGCAAGTAGTATCAGACGGCACTAATATAGCAAGTAGAATCAGACGGGACTAATAAGACAAGTAGGGCACTAGTAAGACAAGGAGTATCAGACGGCACTAATTAAGCAAGGAGTTTCAGAAGTCACGAATAAGGCAAGGAGTATCAGACGGAAGTAATAAGGCAAGTAGTATCAGATGACACTAATAAGGCAATTAGGGTCAGATGACACTAATAAGGCAAGTAGTATCATAAGACACTAATACGGCAAATAGCATCATAAGACGTTAATAAGTCAAATAATATCAGACGACACTAATAAGGCAAGTAGTATTAGACGACACGAATAAAGCAAGTAGTATCAGGCGACACTAAAAAGTCAAGTAGTATCAGACGACACTATTAAGGCAAGTAGTATCATAAGACATTAATAAGGCAAGTAGTGTCATAGGACACTAAAAAGGCAAGTAATATCAGACGACACTAAGAAGGCAAACAGTATCAGACCACACTAAGAAGTCAAGTAGTGTCAGACGATACTAAGATGGAAAGTAGTATCAGATGAAACTAAGATAGCAAGTAGTATCAGACGACCCTAAGAACGCAAGTAGGATCAGACGGCACTGAGAAGGCAAGGAGTATCAGAGGACACTAAGAAAGAAAGAAGTATCAGGCGAGACTAATAAGCCAAGGAGTATCATAAGACATGATAAGGCAAGTAGTGTCCTAAGGCACCAATAAGGCACGTAGTATCAGACGACTTTAAGAAGGCAAGTAGTAACATAAGACAGTAATAACGCAAGTAGAATCATAAGACACGAATAATGAAAGG
>NW_006959447.1:0-893 GCF_000164805.1 Carlito syrichta
TTCCAGGTGTCCCGACGTCCTCCCTCCGGTTGTCCCAGGACGTGCAGGACAGAGACAACAGAGGTTGCGATGAAGACAGGTGGATCTCCCGGAGCATCAGGACAAGAAAACGGGGGTGACCAAGTTTTTGCACAGGCGAAGGAGAGGAAGGCCGCATCAGATCCTGGACGCTGCCCTCTCACTTCTGGCTTCTGTTTGATAGGGCAATTTCAAGGCTGCCTCCTATTGATTGGATAAGGCTCCAGGCTCCACCTCCTCTGGTCTTTAGTGACAGTGATTGCCACCAGATAGGGCTAGATGAGACAAGAAAAGGTCTTAAGAGCTCCTGGTTCTTGGGTCGTTCGGGGATGCAAGACGACAGTCTCCACACAACGGGTGGGGTGGGTCACGTGTTGCCCCAGCAGAGCTCTGGTGCCACGTTCTTGTCACCACTTTGTACGGGGAGTGGAATCTCAGAGAGACAACTGGGGTAGGGCCGGCTGGACAGTGGGGGTGGTGAGACCTGGGAGTGTGTCTGGCCCTGGACTAACTGGGAAGAAGGGACTTGCCATCCCCTATCCCTGAGCAGCTCAGAGTCTTCTCCACCCACATCCAGGTATCTTCAGAGCACCGGCCTCCTCAGCCCAGGGCCCACCTGCTTCCTCCCATGGGGATGGGACTGATGTCCCAGACATCAACCATGGGACGCCACCCTCTGCTCTCTCCAGGTAGAGTCCAGTGAACTGACTTTGGGAGAAACCCCCATTCAGACCCCATTACAGTTTCAGAGGTTTGCAAGGGGTAATGATGTGGCTTCTGGGAAACTTCACCCTCACTGGCGCCATTTTTGTGGATGTGGATTTGAGGTATCAAAGAGCAACTTTTTTTTTTTTGAGTTGGAGTCTCACTCCTTT
>NW_006959448.1:0-823 GCF_000164805.1 Carlito syrichta
GGAAACATACCAACATCCTAGTACCAGACATGTAGAGATTCCAATAAAACTCAATCAAAATAAAAGTTCATCAAGACACATAATTATAAGTAATAATCAAAAATCAAAAAATCTGATATCAGCAATGGATAAGAAACACAACACATACAAAGGGATGCCATTACAGCTATCAGCATCAATCTCAGCAATAACTATGTAGGTCAGGAGAGAGTAGGATGATACATTCAAAATGCTGAAGGAAAAAAAAAATCAACATTAAGCTATCAACTTGAAATCGAATAAATTAAGATGTTTTATATAATCCTCATAGTAACTGAGAGGACAACAATAGATTTAGGTTAAGAGCATGCTATTGAGAGACCCAAGAAACCAAGAAACTTATTTGCTGTAAAAGCAGCGTTTAGTTCACTATATTTCATATATCCCCACCTCATGTTTACTATATATTTTGTGTATTCCTACCTCATGTATTTTATGACTACCTCATGTATTTTATGAAATCTTAGTACTTTGAATCCTACCTCAGACCCCGTAGAATTAGGCATATGTCGGGTTTTAAGCAGTGTTTGTATTTAGAATCCTCGGGTTAAGCATTGTCAAACCCAAACCAGTAGGCTAACTTATGCTTTTACAACGGGATGTAAAGGATAAAGCGATAAGCCTCTTTCAAACATTCCTACAAGGTGGCACCAGACTTAGAGGAGCCACCTCCTCTCTAGGTGGGCTTTATCACCGGTTTATATCTCAGTGATAATTTACAGCAGTGGCTATGTAAACCTGCAGGGAACAAAGACCTTTATAAAAGTAACTGCCTTGCTATTAG
>NW_006959449.1:0-807 GCF_000164805.1 Carlito syrichta
AATCAAAACAGCCTGGTATTAGTACAAGAAATGGCACATAGACCAATGGAACCGGATAGAGATTCCAGAAACAAAGCCTCAATTCCTCAACCAACTCATCATTGACAAAACCTTCAACAGCAACCACTGCGTAGAGGAGAACCTATTCTGTAAATGGTGCTGGGAAAACTGGCTGACCACATGCAGAAGATTGAAACAGGACCCCTTCCTATCATCATATACAAAAATTAACTCTAAATGTATCAAGGACCTAAATGTAAGACCTCAAACTATAAGAATATTAGAAAACTCATCACAAACTGTTATGGAAATTGGAACTGACAACTAATTTATATTCAGAACCCTAACGGCCAAAACCTTAAGAAATAAGATAGAGAAGTGGGACCTCATCAAACTAATGAGCTTCTGCAAAGCAACGGAAACCATCAACAGAACAGGGAGACAGCCCACAGAATGGGAAAATATATTTGCCAACTCCATAACTGACAAAGGCCTAACATATAGTATCAACAAGAAACTCAAACATGTCACAAGGAATAAAATTACAGCCCCAATAAATGTAGGCAAAAGACATGAATAAACACTTCTCAAAAGAAGATATAAAGGCAGCCAACTGAAACCAGAAAAAGTGCTCAACCTCACTCATCATCAGAGAAATGCAAATCAAAACCACATTGAGACACCACCTAACCCTGTGGAATGGGCATCATTAATAAAACAAACAACACCAGACGCTGGCAAGCATGTCGAGAAAAGAAACACTTCTACACTGCTAGTGGAATGCAAACTAGTGCAACCCCTTTGGAA
>NW_006959450.1:0-533 GCF_000164805.1 Carlito syrichta
CCTGGGCTGGTCTTCGACCCCTTGGCTCAGGCAGCCTCACACTCGGCGTCCAATGTCATGAGGCTGATGACCATGAACCATGGTGGCTGGCCTGCACACACAATTTCTATCATCGTGTTCAAGCAAAGGAATGCTCCAAGACAAAGGCCACCACATTCCATTAAGCCGGCACCACAGGTGCCACCACCCACGCCTCCAGTGTTTGCATTCCAATGAATGACGAGGTCTCACTACGTGCCTCAGGCTGGTCTCAAAGTCCCAGGCTCTTTCAGTCCCCCTCCTTAGCCTTCCAAATCCACAGACCCATTGTCTGCCAATCCACTGTCTTTGGGGAATTGTAGCCTAAGGCTGGGGACTCCTACCCAAATGATCACTGTCTGTTCACTATGATCCCAACTCCATCCACAAATGGATGCTCTTCTATTTGCTATATTTTTCCCTTTTTTCTTTGAGTTGGAGCCTCACTCCGTTACCCATGGTGGAAGGCAGTAACTGTCTCCCAGCCACTGCAGACTTGACCTATCGGGCTCTGG
>NW_006959451.1:0-949 GCF_000164805.1 Carlito syrichta
GCTGAGGCAGAAGGATGGCCGGAGCCCAGCGAGCCGAGGCTGGTGTGGCCGGGAGCGTGCCCCTGCCCTGTGGCTAGGCCCACACAGTGAGATCCCAACTCAGAAATAAATGAATAAAATAAAATGCAGCCGGGCGGGGTGTCATTCCAGCACTTTGGGAGGCCGAGGCCAGAGGATGGTTTGAACACGGGGGTCCAAGACCTGCTCGGTCCACTTGGTGAGACTTCGTCTCTACAGTAAATCAAAAAACGGGGCCAGCCTGGACAGCATAGCAAGACCCCATCTCTACAAAAAAAGAATCAACCACGTGCCATGACTCATACCTGGAACCTCAGCACTTTGGGAGGCCGAGGCGGGAGGATGGCCTGAGTCCGTGGTTTGAGATTCACCAGGTCCACTTGGTGAGACTTCGTCTCTACAATAAATCAAAATAACGAGGCCAGCCTGGGCCACATAGCAAGACCCCATCTCTACAAAAAATAAAAAAATATCAATCACGTGCCATGGCTCCTAACTGGAACCCCAGCACTTTGGGAGGGCGAGGCGGGAGGATGGCCTGAGTCCAGGGGTCTAAAATCGCCTGGCCAACACAGCAAGACCCCATCTCTACAATAAATTTCTTAAAAAAATTAGCCGGGCGAGGTGGCGCGTGCCTGTGGTTCCAGCTCCTTGGGAGGCTGAGGGGGGAGGCTTTCCGGAGCCCAGTGGAGGCGGCAGGGGTTCGGGAGTGTAGCCTGGGCAGCCTATCGAGACCCCGACCCCAAAAATAATCATGATAGTGATGATCACGTGGGGACCATGAATTAAAAAAACCTGACAGAAGCGAGGAGGCGAACGGACCAGTCCCGCCTCCGCTGGATCATCGAGATCCATCTTCCCTCCTTGTCTCGCACCCGCCCCCGTACTCACCAGCTCCCGTTTCCCGGGGGTCGCGGCGACCTCCCTATGG
>NW_006959452.1:0-881 GCF_000164805.1 Carlito syrichta
GCATATTTTATTTTGTACTCTGATACTTTGCCAAAGTCATGTATCAGTGCCAGCATTTTTTTGACAGATTCTCTTGGATTTTTCAACGTTTAGGATTATATCATCAACAAAGAGGGATAACTTTACTTTCTCTTTTCTTATTTGGATACCCCTCATTTCCTTCTTTTGTCTAATTGCCTGAGCTAGGACTTCCAATTCAATATTGAACAAGAGGGGTGAGAGTGGACAGCCTTGTCGTGTTCCAGTTTTCAGGGGAATGTTTTCAGTTTCCCTCCATTTAGCAATATGTTAGCTGTGGGTTTATCATAGATGGCACTTATTATATTGAAGTATGTTCATTCTGTACCTAGGTCTTTGAGGGTTTTTATCAAGAAGGGGTTTGATTTTATCAAAAGTTTTTTCTGTTTAATAATATAATCATAATGTTTTTGTTTTTACCTCTGTTGATATATTTAATTGCATTTATAGTCGTGTGAAAGTGGAACCAGTCGGCATCCTGGGGGTGACTCCAACTTTTTTATAGTGGATAATTTTTGAGATGTGTTTTTGAATTCAATTTTTTAGAATACTGTTGATGATTGTTTGCATCTATGTCCTTAAGGGGTATTGGTCTATAGTTCTTTTTTGTTGGATATTTACTCTGTTTGGGTATTAGTGTGATGTTCACCTCATAAAATGGTTTGGGGAGGATTCCATCTTTCAATTGCCTGGAATACTTTCAATAGGACTGGAACTAGTTCCTCCTTGTACATTTTGTAGAATTCTGCTGGAAATTCATCCAGTTCAGGACTTTTTCTGTAGGTAGTTTTCGTATGACAGAGTCAATTTCTTGGGTTTTTATTGGTCTACATAGTGTCTCAATGTATTCTAGATTCAACCTG
>NW_006959453.1:0-804 GCF_000164805.1 Carlito syrichta
AAGTCTCTTTATCCCTTAAGCCTCCATTCTGCAGCTTCAGCCTTTCTTCTTTACTGCTGTCTTAGGCGGGCATTCAAACACACATAAGACTCACTTGTCTCCACTCCCCCCCTCGATCCTCAACTTCCTCCACTTATCACTCTACACTATCACAGCCAAATGTCTCACATCTTCTAGTACAGTCTCCACTTCATTGACCTCACTCATCAATGACCTACAATATGGCATTCAGCCCCATGGCTCCAGGGAAACTGTTCTTACTAAGTCATTATCAGCCTAGTCTGGAAACCCGTTCCCACTTTCACCTCCAGCGTCATCCTTGTTTCTTCCCTTTCCTTAAAGGCATTTTCCCAGACGGTCATTTCTGCTACACATCTCTGGAGTCCATCCCCTCCTCCCCCTTTCCACTGCCAGGCCCCCATCGTCTGGCCCCAGGTTACTTCACCTGTCTCCTATCCTAAGCCTCCCACCCTCCAATCCTGCCTGCACACTGCATCCAGAGCCCTGTGCTAAAACACAGAGCTGATCAGGTCACGCCCCTGCTGACTCACTGCCTTGAAATAACATTCCAAATTCTTAACATACCTTATGAGGCCTTCAGGAGCTGGCCCAAATGCCATAATGACTAAGGAATGGGAAGTTCAGAGGGGTCAAGTGACTTGTTCCTGTTGCCAGTTCATCAGCAGTGGAGATTGAGTTTGAACGCAGGTCCTCGTCTCCAAATCCCACCCCTTTCTGTTACTGAGAAATTATTTCTTTTATCATCTATTCTTCATTATCTATCCTCCTTGCAATTTCTATAGA
>NW_006959454.1:0-803 GCF_000164805.1 Carlito syrichta
GTATCAGATGACAATAATAAGGTAAGTAGTATCAGACGACACTAATACGGCAAGTAGTGTCAGACGACACTAATAAGGCAAGTATTATCAGACGACAATAATAAGGCAAGTAGTATCAGACGGCGCTAATGAGGCAAGTCGTAGGAGACGACACTACTAAGGCAAGTAGTATCATAACATGTAATGAGGCAATTAGTATCAGGTGACACTATTAAGGCAAGTGGTATCAGACGACCATAATAAGGCAAGTAGTATCAGATGACACTAATAAGGCAAATAGTATCAGATGACACTAATAAGGCAAGTAGTATGAGACGACACTAATAAGAAAAATAGTATCAGATGACACTAATAAGGCCAGCAGTATCATATGACATCAGTAACTCCAGTAGTATCATAAGACACTAATAAGGTAAGTAGCATCATAAGACACTAATAAGGCAAGTAATATCAGACGACACTAATAAGGCAAGTATTATCAGACGGCACTATTAAGGCAATTGTATCAGACGACACTCATAAGACAAGTGGTATGCCATTACACTAACAAGGCACTTATTATCACAAGACACTAATTAGGCAAGTAGTACTATAAGACCCTATTGAAGTACGTAGTATCATAAGCCAATAATAAGGCAAGTAGTATCATACGACACTAATAAGGCAAGTAGTATGATAAGACACTAATAAGGCAAGTAGTATCAGAGCCACTATAAGGCAAGTAGAATCATAAGAAACTAACAAGGCAAGTAGTAACATAGACACTATTAAGGCAAGTAGTATCATAGGACACTAATATGGCA
>NW_006959455.1:0-485 GCF_000164805.1 Carlito syrichta
GGTTTCCTGGGTTCTCTATTCTGGTTGTCAACCCAAGAAGAATGTGAACTTTTTTTTTTTTTTTTAGAGTTGGAGTCTCACTCTGTCGCCCAGACTAAAGTGCAGTGGCCGCTCCCGGCCACCGCAGCCTCGACTGCTGGGCTCCGGCATTCCTTCCGCCTCAGCCTCCCCAGTAGCCGGAATTACAGGCACGCGCTACGATGCCCGGCTGATTTTTGATTCATTGTAGAGATGAGGTCTGGCCAAGTTGTCCAGGCGCGTCTCGAACCCGTGGGCTTAGGCAATCCACTCACTTCAGCTTCCCAAAGGCGAGGGATTATAGGCTGAGCCACCGAGCCCAGCTGAATGTAGACTTTTAATTGGAGTATTAACTATCCTTTATGACCCAGACCTGCTCTCAGGCCAGAAGCTAAGAAAAAGGGAATTTATATCACTCCCCTCTAGGATCTGCTTGCTTTTGCTCGCCCTGCAGTGTCTCCAGGTCA
>NW_006959456.1:0-669 GCF_000164805.1 Carlito syrichta
GATTTTCTGGGTGGATGGCATACAGAGTGTTGCGCTGGGCCATGCCCCTCCCCCTTCAGTCAACAGCCACTATCACTGAGCTAGGTGTTTTCTCTCCCCTTCGGGAGAAGATGCGACCTCTCTTTCAGTGGCTTTTTAGTCCAGGTATTGGACAAAGTTTTGGGGGCTTAGGCTATTAAGAACAATTGTGCTTTAGGTGCCCAGATTGACCACATTTATAGCAGCTGATGCCATCCCCTTAGCAGGTTTATCTTTATTAGACCTCTTTTGGGTGGCTGGAGCTTTTGCTTTTAGTGGCAACTGCCAATTTGTTTACCTTTTTTCTGGCTGGTGCTCATTTTGGAGTTCTTTTCCCCTTTTTTCTTTTGTTTTATGACTTTCCAATGATGTCTATAAGAACACCTGGTTTAAAACCCTTTAGAGTGAACAGACCACGAAGATGTAAAATGATTTGTTTGTATATATTTCTAATTATGAATAGGCAAAATTGTCAAAAATCCTCACAAATTACTAAACAGCAACCTTAGTTCTAAGACGTGGACAATTAAATGAGTATAGCCAAAAAATGCAAGTATTAGTGTTACTTAGCATTACAATATAAAGTAGGGAGAGTCAGCATACATTATAAGACTCTAAGAGACTTTCCAGCAGTTTTACAGGGACAAGCAG
>NW_006959457.1:0-4358 GCF_000164805.1 Carlito syrichta
TATGCTGAACTCAGGCTTTTCTCTTGCCACTTGTTTTTTTTTCCACTAATAATGAAATCTGAGTATAAGCCAGAATGACCGTAGACTTAATGTTTCCACTCAGGTGAATCAGATCCTGATTATCTACATACTTTAGCTTTAAAAAAAGTTCACGCAGTCCTGCTTTATGAGCCATGCAGAGAATACATATAGCCTCTTTAGTACCCCTTAACTCTTAGGTCCTTGCTTTATTTGCCCCAGCATCAGATCATGGTTCTTTTCCAGTGCCCCTGTCTCATGTTTCTTAGGGGTATGTCCTGGTGCCTACTTGAAGCCATCAGCCATTTTCTCCCTATTTTTTGTACATACCCCATGTATACTTAAGAACTTATCGTGTGCTCATTGAGTGAATTTTTGTTGTACCAGCTCTGTAAGTCCATTAGTGAGAACTTGGGAGTCATGTAGCAGTGGTCTTTTATCAGTAGATGTACTGACATGTGATTGTGAGGAAATTGTCAAGTTACTCCTCATAGTGTGGAAGTGATCCCTGAAACATATGAGATAAATGATGAGGCCTTTGACTTACAGAAACATATCTTACATGTTTATGTGTGCCTGAAATTGATTTTCAGTAGTCAACTTTTTAATCTTATCAGTGCATTCAACTGCTTCCAATAAAAATCTAACGACAACGTGCTTTGAGTAACTATAATGCTAGTAATGTTAGTAATTTGCTTGATTCTTTAAAGCTGTTAGTAATCAGTAGAGTTTGAATATAATTCAGTTAAAAATATTCATCTGTTGCCGGGCATGGTGGCTCAGACTGTGAGTACTTTGGGAGGCTGAGGTGAGAGGATTGCCTGAGCCCAGGGGTTTGAGACCAGTCTGGTAACTTGGTGGCATCTTGTTTCTACATAAATAAAAACATTAGCTGGGCATGATGGCGCATGCCTGTAGTTCCAGCTACTTGGAAGGCTGAAGCAGAAGGATCACCTGAGCCTAGCAGATTGAGGATGCAGTGGCTGTGAGCATTCCACTCCAGCCTGGGCAAATAGTGAGATTTGAACTAAAAAAAAAAAAAAAATTCATCTGTAATACCATGAGATAAATTTCTGAAAAAAATTAGGTTGTAACCCATATTATTAGGGATATACTTGCAAAGCAGCGATTTTCTTCCTTTTTTAAATTTTATTTTAAAGATGTGTGTGTACAATTCAGAATTAGACATACAAGTGGACATCATGCAGGTGAAGTTTGGGCCTCCCTTTGGTTTCCATTTTGCCTGGTTTGAAATCAGGCACCCTTATTGATATTGTGCCCCATTCCCCACCCTAGCAGTGTTTTTCAAACTCTCGGAGTATATATTTAAGAGCTGCATTCAAGCTGTCATTTCCTTTTGCGCTTTAAAAGAGCACATCGTTTTAAAACTCTTTTTATAGTCATTTTTATTCTCATTTTTGGGGTTTTGATATTTTGTTTTTATTCAGTTTAGCACTTCATCACCTATAGCAGACGTTTGGTACTGATAAGAAAATGTCCTTAAATCTTTGCAGATTCTCTAATTTGAGAACTTCACATAATCCAGTAAACTTTGACAGTGACTGAAACATTCTCTAAAGCAATGTTCTGAGTTGTCTTGGTGCTTTTTGGTGCATTTAAGCACTGCTCTGAGCCTCCACCAGATTTGACTTGTCACTATTTACCAAAAATGTGTGTCTTCTAGTGGAGTACTATCACTTTTTAAAAAACTCTTAAAAATATGATATGGCCTTCCTCTTTTTTCTTTTTTTTTTTTGAGTTGGAGTCTCACTCTGTTTCCCAAGCTGGAGTGCAGCGGGCCACTCATGGCCACTGCAGCCTTGACCTTCTGGGCTCAGGTGATCTTTCCTCCTCAGCCTTCCAAATAGATAGAACGACAGGCACGTGCCACCAAGCCCAGCTAATTTTTTGATTTACCGTAGATACGAGGGAGGTCTCACCAAGTTGCTGAGACTGGTCTCAAACCCTGGACTCAGGCAGTCCTCTCACCTCAGCCTCCCAAAGTGCTGGGATTACAGGCGTGAGCCACTGCACCCAGCTAATATATGATCTCTTGTCCAGAGAAAAAGGGAAAATTCAAAAAGAAAAAATATATGTATGGTCTTCCCTTTCACAAGTACTAGCAGTTGGCTTTGGGCAGAGAACAGCAAATAAATGAGAATGTAGAACCTGTATGTCAGCATTGGAAGGTGTCATTCATGTTTGTGTGTCGCTGACATCACAAATGTGGATGTGGGCTTTTAGGATTACTCACTAATAATCCAAATTATACTCACTAAATCTGAAAATGCAGCAGATTATCATACTGTCAGATGTTTTATGTATATCTCCTCAATTAAGTTATAATATTAGGCAAAGAAGTGGGTTTTGAATTTAAGAACATAAAAAAGTTTTATTAACTTCTAAATATTTTACTGTGGGAAATTTAAAAGACACATAAAGTATGCAGAGTAGTATATTAAACCCTACCACTGAGTTTTAGTCATTGTCAGCATCCTGACATACATGTATCATCTATCTGTACCTGCATCCCTGCCATACGCCTGCCACCCTTGTATCATCTGTACCTTTACCCTGCCACACTTATTTTCTAAATTGGGCTCTTTTACTTTCCCACCAGCAGTGGGAGGCAGGGCCATTTGTGGCATTGTCTTTTTAACTTTAAACAGTCTAGGGAATAGATAGGTGTGTTCTTGTAGCTTTAACTTGCATTTCCTTGATGACTAATAATAATATTTATTAACTGCTTTTTTGTGTGCTTATTGGCTATTTGCATTCCCTTTGTGGAGTATCTCTTAAAAGTTTTTACTCATTTTTTAAATTGGTTGTCTGGCCACAAATTCTTTGTCACATATGTCTGCAAATATTTTTCCCTACTGTATGCCTTGCTTATTCATTTTCTTAAGGCTGTTTGATTAACTGAAGTTGTAGTTTTTTGTTTTTTTGTTTTTTGAGTTGGAGTCTCACTTCGTGGCCCCAACTGGAGTGCAGTGGCATACTCCCGGCCACCACAGCCTTGACCTGCGGGATTCCGGTGATCCTCCTGACTCAGCCTTCCCAGTAGCTGGAACTACAGGCACGTGCTACCATGCCGGACTGATTTTTGATTTATTGTAGAGACGAGGTCTCGCCAAGTTACCCGGGCTGGTCTCAAACAGGCCCAGGCAATTCACTCGCATTGGCCTCCCAAAAGGACTGGGATTACAGGTTGAGCCACCAAGCCCCCGGCCCAGAAGATATTTTATTGGTGAACAGTGACATTGTTTCTGGTTTTTCTAATGCCTGTCATTGTTTTCCCCCATTGTCCAAAGAAAGCAAGGATGCGTGTGCCGCATTCTTCCCGGAGCACAGCGTGGACAGTGTAACTGCACCTCCCTTTTTTTTTTAATGTGTTTGATGAATCAGTGCATATGCAGGGGTGTACCTCGGTGTTTATAGCTTCCCCAGATTGCTTCAACATCCTGTTCACAGTGTGGTAATTCCCTACAGTGTAGAACCTGCCCTCCACTGTGGACTCTTCCAAGCATCCCATTTCATAGCCTTTCTGGTTTTTAAGGTGTGAACATGTGACTTCGGGTCCAGGGATCCTACGCACCCACTCGTTTTGACTCTGAATAGTGATGATGTGCTGGGGTGGGTTGTTGTGGAGGGCAGGGGCAGGATCCCCCAGGGTACCAGTGGTGTCCAGGTTCAGCAGCCTTGTGATGGGGCCAGGACAGCTGCCCTCACTGTGCCGGTTCTATGGTGTGGCGCTGGCAAATCTCCTTCTGCATCATTCAATGGCTGGGCATACTGTCTTATCCTATAATAAACTGCTCATTCCCTAACTAGCTAGAGGAAATCCTGTTGTCTGTAACTGGAAGCCCTCACCCATGCATTTGTGTGTGGTTTTTCTTAAAAGAAAACGCCCTGCTCAACAGGCCTGCACATGTCGTGAGGTCCACAGAGGTACCTTGGGTGAGGATTGAGCTGTCCAGTGGCATCCTGAAGAAGCCGGTTCCTCTCATCTTTCTTCTCATTGCCCAGCACCTTCTTCCCCTTTGCAATCTGGAACTGCATTTCCTCATCGCTGGTCTTCAGACATCTCTTCTCTTCCCGACAATGTGCAACAGGCCACAGAGGGCAGCTCTGACATTGATCGGGGATGAAACCAATGTGACCAGGAGACACAACTCCATCCAGAAGATCCAGCATTTTCTCGAAAGCAAAAATCCCCTTTTCGCATTCTTGAGCTGCAGCCAGCAGGAGAATTAGAAACCAAGGTTTCTCCTCCCCTCAACCCTGCCAGCGTGCCTTCTTTGGCTCTGGGCAGCAAGTCCCTCCCCTCCATCAGAGTGTGA
>NW_006959458.1:0-726 GCF_000164805.1 Carlito syrichta
GCTGGTCTGGTTCTTAACATGTCCTGGTATTTCCTTCATGGCCAAAACACTCCCCCTGCCTAGACCCCTCATGTAGTCACATTTCTCAGTTAAAGTACCATTTGAGCAGAGACATGAGAACAGGAGAGCATGCAGATGGCCATGGAGGAGACCCATCACATGCAATAAAAACTCACATGTGCAAATTCCCTGAGGTGAACACAAGCTGTGAGGTCAAAGGAACTAAAGAGAAAAGACCATCAGATGAGATCAGTGACAAAAAGGGTCAGCCAGGCAAGGCCACTTAGGCCAGCCACTGTGGAGCATTTGCATTTTACTCCAAGCAAAATGGGAAACCACAGGGTCCTGGACAAAGGAAATGAGAAGTGAACAGATGAAAGAGGTGAAAAGTGGACAATCTGCAGTTTCAAAGAAGGGAAAGCAGAATTTGCTTACTTGGTTGTGAGGTTTAAAAAAGCATGGAGTCAAAGATGGCACCAAGGTTTTGGTCAGAGGTTTGTGAAAAATGTAGGTTCCTTTTCCCAAAATGAGAATGAAGGGAGGAGAATGTGATGTGTGCTGGGGATGACATTGAGCCATGCTAAGCTTCAGGTGCCATAGAGATGTGAAGTGCATGTTAATTGTGAGTCTGGAGTTGAGGGAGCAGTTTGGACTGAATCGTTTGTGTCTCTCTGAACTTTATATGTTGAAATTCTAAATCCCAATGTGATGGTATTAGAAATGGGG
>NW_006959459.1:0-1106 GCF_000164805.1 Carlito syrichta
GATGGCTCTTTTTCCAAAATATAGTGAACAAGTATATGTGGATCTTAAAAGATGCAGCCCCAGCTGGGCATGGTGGCTCACACCCTTAATCTGAGTACTTTGGGAGGCCAAGGCGAGAGGATTACCTGAACCTAGGGGTTCAAGACTAGCCTCATCAACATGACGAGAGCTCATCTCTAAATAAATTTTTAAAAAATTAGCCAGTCATGATGGTGCATGCCTGTAGTTCCAGCTCCGTGGGAGGCTGAAGTGGAAAGATCACCTGAACCCAGCAGTTTGAGGCTGTAGTGGCCATTATCATGCCACTGCTCTCCAGCATGCGTGACAGAATGAGACTCCAATTCCAAAAAATAAAATAAAATAAAATAGAAGAAAGTTTATAGAATAAACATATAAAGAAAGAAAATATTTGTATATGGTTGCATAGTGTGTGTTTATAATAATGTGAGCATTATTGAAAAAGAGTCAAAGTTTTAAAAGTTTATAAGGTAAAAAAGTTACAGTAAACTAATATTAATTTATTATTGAAGAAAGAAAAATTGTTTTACAAATGTAATGTAGCCTAAGTGTACAGTGTGTATAAAATCTACAGTGGTGTACAGTCACATCCTAGGCTGAAATTCGCTCACCATCACTCACCACAACAACTTCTGGCCTGTGAGCTTCATTCATGGTAACTACCTAGACAGATGTACTGTTATCTTTTATACCATATTTTTACTGTACCTTAGAAAAACAAATAGTTATCACTGTGCTACAATTGTCTATAATCTTAAGTTCCATGGGTGTGCAGCTGAGGAACAGGAGGCTAGCCCAACAGCCTGGGTGTGTCATGGGCTGTAATATCTGGGTTTGTATGCATGCACTCTGTGAGGAAACTGCCAAAGAATACAATCCTCAGATCCCATCCCCATCCTTCAACAAGGCAGGACTGCAGTCCAGTGCAAATCCCCACCCCATGCCTGCCATGTACCATGAGCTGCCTGCCAACCAGTGTCTCTTCAGCTAGATCATAAGCTACTTGAGAATAAAAACGATTCTTATGACTTCTCCACAGTCTCCAAACATCAAGTCTGCTCCAGGCACTGCATTTACAGTTGACCCTT
>NW_006959460.1:0-676 GCF_000164805.1 Carlito syrichta
CTCTTTGAAATGTGTCCCAATGACTGGGCCTCGTGGATACGGGGTGCATTAGTGACTGGCCCTCCTATGTTTTGGGTGCCACAGTGACTAGTCCTCCACTGCACTGACTGTCCCAGTGACTAGTCCTCATCTGTGAGATATACTTTCATGGCTGACCTATCTATGATGTGGTCTCAAGTGACTGGCCCTCATCTCTTATGGTTGCAATGGTGACTGCTCCTACTCTGTTATGAGTCCCAAGTGACTGGCCTTCATCTGTGTTGAGTGCTCAAGTGATTAGTCTTCTTCTCCTCTTTGTTTTGTGTGTCATTGAATGGCCCTCCTGTGTGATTGGAGCACCAGTGACTGACTATACTCTGTAATTGGTACTCCAGTTACTGGACCTCAATTGTGATAGGAACTAAAGAGACTAACCCTCCACTATGATGGGTGTCTTAGCTACTGGCCTCCTCTTTGATGGGTGCCCCAATGACTGGTTCTCCTCTGTGATGATTGACACAGTGAATGTGCTTCCTCCTAGTGGGTGACATCATGGATATCTGTCCTTGGTTATGGGTGCCTCAGTGATTGGCCTTCCTCTGTGATAGCTGCCTCAGTGAATGTGCTTTCTCTCTGATAGGTTATCATGACTAGCCCTTCATATATATTTGTCCCAAAGTGACTGGGCCTCTGTGTT
>NW_006959460.1:2199-3036 GCF_000164805.1 Carlito syrichta
TCTCTGTGAAGATTGATGCAGTGATGACACTCCTCTAAGTTTGGTGCGCCAGTGGTCTGCCTTCCTCTGGGATGGATATCTTAGTGACATACTCTCTTCTGTGTTGGATTTTGCAGTGATTGGCCTCTCTTTCTACTGGGATCCTCAGTTACTTAGACTCCTCTGTGAGGGGAGACGTTTTGACTGGACCTCCTTTGTGATTGATGCACCAGTGACTCAGATTTTCCTAAATGACTGCCCCTGTGACTATGGTCACTGCCCCAGTGACTGGCTCTCTTCTGTGATGGGTGTCTCCGTGACTGCTCCTCCTTCAACTTGGGCACCTCATTGACTGGCCCTCTGTGGTCGTTTTCCCAGTGACTGTCACTCCTCTGCAATCAGTGCCCCAGTTACAGTCCCTTATTTTTGATGGGTGACCCAGTGATTGTCCTTCCAATGTGATGGATGTTCCACCGATGGAATTCCTGTGATGGGTGCCCCAGTGACTGCCTGGCTTCTGTCTTGGATACCCTGTGATTAGACTTCTTCTCTGATGGGTGCCATAGTGACTGCCCTTACTACATAATGGGTGCCCAAGTGACAAGCTCACATTTCTGATGTGTCCAATTTACAGACTAGTCTCCAAAATGGGTGTCCCATTGAATTTCCCTTCTCGTGATGGGTGGTTCAGAGTCTGGCCCTCCTTTGTGAGAGTTTCCAAGTCATTGGACCTCCTCAATAATGGGTGCATCAGTTATTGGCTCTCCTCTGTAATAATCCTCAGTGAACAATCCTCCTTTGTGATGGTTGCCCCATTGACTGGCCCTCCTGTTTGATGTGTGTCACAGTGACAGGTCT
>NW_006959461.1:0-787 GCF_000164805.1 Carlito syrichta
AGGAGCACCCTGGGAATGACTGACCACCCTCTTCTGTACCCTATGAATGCTTCTACTTTGAAACTTCCTCCCAGACATACACATCTATTTGTCTTCACCGCTCCTTGAGGGAAATCTTTTATTAGGTCAAACCTGGCAGTCTCAGCTTGCCTCCACTGCCAGTAGTAATTATATGGTGGATTGCTCTCCTGCATAAGGCACCGAGTACCAAGAACCCCTCTCTTCTGCATCCTCCTGTCTCACAGCAATTCCTTCTCAGATGAGTATTGGAGTAACTCAGCCCATTGCTTAAACCTCCTCTCTTTTCTACCCACATTCATCCCTAGGGAATCCAATTTCAAATATATAAGTTTTATACCTTCAGCCCATTTGGGCTGCTATGGCTATAACAGAATTCCTTAGACTGAATGACTTACAAACAACAGAAATGTATTTCTCACAGCTCTGGGCACTGAAAGTAGAGAGTATGGTATCATCATGACTGGGTTCTGGCTCTCTTCTGCAGATGTCTGCCTTCTTGTTATAACCTCACATGGCAGAGAGAGATACAGCACTTTCTGGGAGTCTCTTTTTTAGGGCAGTAATCCCATCCATGATGTGGCTCTACTCTCATGACCTAATTGCCTCCCAAAGGCCCTATTCCTTTTTATAAAAAAAATTAATATTTTTTATTTTAAAATTGTGGGGTACAGTTAAGGGTTAGGTATACAAATGTGCATCGTTCAGGCACTCTTGTTGATAAGGGGTGTCCCCCCATCCACAGATAGATATTGACTACCATTAATCC
>NW_006959462.1:0-820 GCF_000164805.1 Carlito syrichta
TTTTGTTCACATCATACTATGGTGATTTACTGTACAAATTCTCCTAAAATTTACTTTTTCACTTATTATGTCTTTGAGTTTTGTTCCTGTCAATAATTACTTGATGCCCATTTCTATTTTTAATTTTTTGAATAACCTTCATTTTTTAAGCATTTAATAAATTTTGTGTTGAGAAAAAATACAAATGTTTAACATGTCAACAAAAACATATAGTTTGTAGGCAACTTAAATCATGATAACATTTACCTGCTCTTTTTCATCATGATATTTATCTATTTCATCCTATTTAATTAGTCACATGCTGATGATTGCAAGCTGAGAACTTTTACCACATTGTGCTATCTGCACGTTTTAATTTCCAACAATTTTACTTTATTATTTTTTTGTTATGCTTTATCTTGAATAACATAGCCTGTCTTAACTTTAATATCTAATTTGACTTTCTTTTTTTTTGAGTTGGAGTCTCACTCTGTCACCCAGACTGGAGTGCAGTGGCATATTCCTGGTCACTGCAGCCTCAACCTGCTGGGCTCCAGCGATCCTTCCACCTCACCCTTCCAAGTAGTCGGAACTACAGGTGCGTACTACCACGCTGGGCTAATTTTTTTGATTTATTGCAGAGACGAGGTCTCACCAAGTTGCCCAGGTGAGTCTTGAACCTACAGGCTCAGGCATTCCATTCACCTTGGCCTCCCAAAGTCCTGGGATTACAGACTGAGCCACTAAGCCTGGCCTGATTTGACTTTCATATCACTGACACAAACTTATTTTTTATTCTCACTTATGTGATTGATCAAACATAATTTTAGTTTTCCCATTC
>NW_006959463.1:0-810 GCF_000164805.1 Carlito syrichta
ATCAATTAAGAATAATGGAAAAATCATCTAAAGATCTAAATTCTTCCTCAACTGTTATATATGTTCAATTCAACACAAACCCCAATAGTGAATTTTAATAAAACAAGACAAATTGAATTTGCAAAGACATAAAAGATTAAAGAAATATAAAAGAGTACATGGTTGAAGAAAAATTATGGGAAGATAGAACTTACCTTATGTGATAGCAAAACTTATTTTGAAATTATAGTAATTAAAATAGAACAATATTTGTGCAAGAAATACATACATTTGACACAGAAGTAGAACTGAGAGACATGAAACAGATGCATAATTTTATATAGGACTTTCACAGGATAGTATATATAGGAGTGTATATTTATTGATAGATCTCTCTCTTCTTTTCCTTTGTCTCTCTCTCTCTCTCTCTCTCTCTCTCTGTCTCCTCATCTCTTTTTCTCTCCTCTCCCTATATGTAAAAAACAAAGAACTGTTTGATAGATTGAGCTTAAGAAATAATTATCTACATAAAAGTATTAAATTAGTCCTCAGCACCAGTTACATTAAGAACATAAGTTTCAAAAACAATACTTTAAAATTATTGATAGAAAATATATGTCAGTATCTTTTTTGGGAAATATCTCCTTGGGATAAAAATGAATCACATAAACAAGTCACAAAAACACTAACTTTAGATTGCTAAACCTTATTATGCATTATTAGAAATTTCTCTTCCTTTACAGACACCTTAAAAAAGTGAAAGACTATTTGCAAATCAGTACTTGATAGTACAAGTCACAAACCAATAAATAGTATAAATAAAAACTCATA
>NW_006959464.1:0-785 GCF_000164805.1 Carlito syrichta
CATAAAATTGTTATGATGGCAGCATCACCCCCAAGCAATATGTTATTCAGTGCAATCTCTATCTAAATTCCAGTGAATTTTTTGGACAACTGGAGAGGCTGATCCTCAATTTCATATAAATTGCAAGGGCCCCTAAGTTGCCAAAAAATATTGAAAAAACAGAAACAAAGTGAAAGGATTCACTTTCTTATTTCAAAACACTGTAAATTTACATCAAAACAATCTAAAGGTCTCAGTACCAAGACACTAAGGGAGAGAGAACCAGTGTCTCCCACCCTTTTTACTGCTGTGGTGGGTATCCCTACTCCACACCA
The DNA here is from genome assembly GCF_000164805.1 of Carlito syrichta. Taxonomy (NCBI): domain Eukaryota; kingdom Metazoa; phylum Chordata; class Mammalia; order Primates; family Tarsiidae; genus Carlito; species Carlito syrichta. The sequence goes on from NW_006959464.1 coordinate 315, forward strand.
TCTGGGTGAAGACTTTGGTCTCCTGCTGAAGAGATCCTTTTGCTGGCACCTCCCTCCAGCACAGCTGTTTTGGGCTCACTCTCCTGTGTTCATCATTGCTTCCCACAGACCCTCTGGAGCAAGGGGCATTTGGACCTCAAACAGTGTTCCCCTAGGTCCACCACTGGCACTGATTCCAGGTCATCAGTAGGGTTTTCCCCAGGTGATGTAATCCAGAGGCCCTAACAAGTAACCTTCATTTTGCATCTAGGGAAGTAGAGGTAGGGGTATGTTTTCACCCCTCCCCAAAGCAGGAGTCTGTGTGCAGACAAATCCATCAACAGCTTGCAAACCAAGGTCCAGGGGGATTACAAAGGACCAGCTAGGACTCTGTTTCCCACTGCTCTATTTTGCAAAACAAAAGCAGAAACAAATAAAAAGAAAAACAAAACATGCTACTTTGAGGGCGGACCCCAACTTCTATAGATTAAA
>NW_006959465.1:0-584 GCF_000164805.1 Carlito syrichta
GACCACCTGAGCCCAGCAGCTTAAGGCTGCGGTGACCACGAGAAGGCTGCTATACTCCCACTTGGGTGAAAAGGACTAAAAAATAAATAAATAAATAAATTCTCAGTGATGTATCACATAACAAAGATTTGAGTACTATGTGTACTCACTCATAACTTGACCCTGAACATTATTCAGAATACTATAAGAAAGTGACTGACAGTATTGGGACACAGCCATGGGAGTGGGAGGACATAATATCAACAAAGGTACCCAAAGTTTATATGTAACATAAATTGTTCCCTACATTTTAAAATAAAAATAATTTAAAAAGAAACAGAAGAGAATAGAAAACCTGGTTTCCCAGAATGAGGACAATGTCAACACACAATTTCTATTGCATACCAAGTATTTCATATTCGTTCTTTGTAGAAAAATCAAATTTGAGTAGAAGTGTTAGAATTGTTAGATACATTGTGTCAGCGCGGTGCACATTACATCATGATCAATCTCTCTTTATGTCACGAAAGAATAAAGACAGCATTGGGGAAGCGATGAATACAATTAGTCACATGACAGATCAATGAGAAAATCATATGATCATG
>NW_006959466.1:0-745 GCF_000164805.1 Carlito syrichta
CCTTATATGGGTTCTGGATTTGTTCTATTTTGATATAAGATCGTGGATGGGAAGTTTTGCTGTCTTTTGTAGTTTTTGAAATTCGGTTAAAGTGGGCAATGAGTCACTAGTTATCAGACACCATTTGCAAATTAAAATGCTCACTTATTGTGGTATATGTTCCCTGAAAGTCATTCCTCACCAACACTCTATAAGATGATGGAAAGCAGAAACCAACGCCCACTCCACAACTGACTGGATTACCCCCACTGTGGAATCTAACAAGCCACAAAAAACCCAAGAAAACTAAACACACACACGCACACACACACACACACACACACACACACGTGCCTAGAACAATGTGAATAGAGAAGAAAGACAAATCTCACTGGGAGAAAAAATGGATTCACATGGAACTCTCACACATATAATGACACAACCTTTAAACTATAAAAAATGAATATAAAAAACCCAGGAGAACAAAAGTAGAAAAGCAACAATAACAAAATCGACAGATGAACAATTAATCATTAACATACACACATTGGAAGGAAATGACAAATAAAAGAAGAAGGAGCAGAAAAAAGTTTTTAAAAATTTGGAAGGGGATGCAGATCAAATCCTCACATACACATTCACGCACAAAGGGAAAGTATTTTTAAATCTATGAACTAACAGTCAATTTTTTAAAAATTAAAAGTATTGAACCTGCCTACCTACAAGCAGCCTCCACTTTGTTTTCTAAGGTAACCTCGCCAAACGG
>NW_006959467.1:0-357 GCF_000164805.1 Carlito syrichta
GAAGTCATTATGGTGGAAGACCAATCATGGGATTTTCAATCACAGATGAGGACCGAATGGGGCCTACATAATAGTGGAAGGACACCCACTGGGACACTATTTAAGGAAGACACCTGTTGTTGGGTCACACATTATAGAGGAGAGCTAGTTACTAGTGCACTCATTATGAAGATTGCTAATCACCAAAGCACACATTTATAAGAGAGGAAGCCACTGGGACGGCATTCACAGAAACCATCTAGTCAGTGGGGCACTGATCACAGAGGAGGATCAGTCACTGAGGCATACATCACAGATGAGGGCCAAAAATTGGGACATACATCACAGAGGAGGGCCAGTCACTGGGCACCAAACAGA
>NW_006959468.1:0-383 GCF_000164805.1 Carlito syrichta
ACCCAGCTAGGCAGCTGGCTCAACAGCTGACAACTCACTGACTTAAATAGCTAGGAAGCTAACTTAACTAGCTGACTTAACCAGCTAGCTACCAAGCTAGCCAGCTGGCATAACCAACTAGGTTAACTAGCTAGCTACCTAGCGAGCTATCTAGCTAGCCACCTAACTTAACTAGCTGTCATAGCTAGCAAGCTAGCTGATATAACTAACTGTCTTATGTAGCTTACTTCCGAGCTAGCCAGCTGACTTAACTAGTTGAAATAACTAACTAGCCAGATGGCTGCCCACCTGACTTAATTAGCTTTTCAACTAGCTAACCAGCTGGATAGCCAACTGACTTAATGAGTTGACTTAACTACCTAGGCAGCTGGTTGTCAGCTGAC
>NW_006959469.1:0-3324 GCF_000164805.1 Carlito syrichta
GACCTGATACCAAGATAGATGAGTTGAGGAGTCGAGAAGTTCAAGACCAGGCTGCACAATAAAGTGTGACCCCAACTCTACAAAACAGAAAAATTAGCCAGGCGAGGTGGTGGGTGTCTAAAGTTCCTCTACTGGAGAGGCTGAGTCAGGAGGATCACTTGAGCCCATGAGTTTGAGGCTGTAGTGCCCGTGAGTTTGAGGCTGTAGTGAGTCACGATTATGCCATTGCACTCCACTCTGTGCAACAAAGTGAAACCCAGGCTCAAAAAATGAGAAAGAAACAAAGAAAAACTTCATGTATATATACATGAATAACATCATACATCACTGACAATTAAAAACTTAATAGGAATGGGGTCAATTCTCAAGAAAACTAATATAAGGATAATCTGAGGAAAGGTAGTCAGTGCTGAGGGAATGAAGCAAAGATTTGCAAAGAGAAAGAAAAAAATGTTTGTTACGCACTTTCGACAGATATGCACTAAGGCTCACAGGCAAGCATGGCATATGCTTTACGCAGAGAGGACTTTTAAAGTTTTTATTTGGTAGCAGGGCTAGTAAAAATCTCCAGCAACTGCATTCTTGGTTGTTGTTAACACTGGTCTTGCTTTCTTTGCCTTTCTCTAGCAATTAGTCTTGTGATTCCATTGGTGGGACCATGGATAGTCACAGGAGGGTGATTACAATGCAGGGGGGGTGGGGTTAGCTTGATCTTGCATTGCTGGGAAACAGATACTTAGAATAAAGAGTAAAGAGTACAAAATACACTTACAAGCTACAAACCAATTATCAATAGCTATCCCTGGTTAACTGGGTTACTCCTTGGCTTATTATTAAAGAGCAGGGTGTCTGTGGAACACAATAAGCAATTACAAAAGCATGTGAAAAGAATTAAAAAAAAGTTCAGTTAAAATGTCTGCATTTAAAACATCAACTCAGAATGTACCAAAGACCTAAATGTAAAACCTCAAATTATAGAAATCTTAAAAACACAATAGACAGCCTTACGGAATTTGGAATAGACAACCAATTCCTGATCAAAATCCCAGATGCCCAACCATAAGAGGTAAGATAGACAAGTGGGACTTTATCCAACTGAAAGGCTTCTGTAAAGCAAAAGAAACCATCATGAGAGTGAGGAAACAGACCACAGAATGGGAAAAATATTTGCCAACTATATATCTTACAGAGGCCTAATATCCAGAATCAATAAGGAATTCAAACATGCTGAAAGAAAAAAAAAACAAACAGCCCCCTAAAAAATAGGCAAAGACATGAACAGACACTATAAAAAAAGAATATACATGAACAACCAACATTCACATGAAAAAATGCTTAGCCTCATTAATCATCAGAGAAATGCAAATCAAAATTACGATACCACCTAAGAATGGCCATCTGTAGTAAAACAAAAAACAACAGATTCTGGAAGAGAAAAGGGAATGCTTCTATACAGTTGGTAAGAGTGTAAACTAGTACAACCTCTGTGAAAAGCAGTGTGGCGATTCCTAAAATATCTAAAAATTGACCTTCCATACAACTCAGCAACCCCTCTTCGGGAAGTATACCCAGGGATCCTCAAATTATGCTATAAAAAAGATATCTGTACACACATGTTTTTGCAGCATTATTGACTTAGTAACAACATGGAACCTACAGTGCTGCCCATTGAAAGTAGACTAGACTTTAAACATGGTACATAACATGATGGACTATTAGGCAGCCATGAAGAAAGACAAAATATGAACTTCAGAGCAACTTGAATGGATTTAAAGTCTAAAATATGGAGTGATCTATCACAGAAACAAAGACCTGAGTAGCATATGTTCTCACTCATAAGCAGACACTGAACATTTATCATAATACTATACCCAGGGATCTTCAAATTATTCTATAAAAAAGATATCTGTACACACATGTTTTTTGCATCATTATTGACATAATAAAAACATGGAAGCTACAGTGTTGCCATTGAAAGTAGACTAGACTTTAAATATGGTACATAACATGATGGACTATTACGCAGCCATAAAGAAAGACAAATATGGACTTCAGAGCAACTTGAATGGATTTAAAGTCTAAAATACAGAGTGATCTATCACAGAAACAAAGACCTGAGTACCACATGTTCTTACTCATAAGCGGACACTGAACATTTATCATGATACTAGAAGAAAGGATTTGGCAGTAGTGGGAAACTGCCAGAAGAGTGAAGAGGGAGGAGTACTTAATATCAATAAGGGTAACTGATTCCAAACCAGGTGATGTGGGGACCAAAGGGAGGTGCAAACTTTACCTGTATTAGGACCACTTATCTACCAAATCCTGAATTGCACCCTACATATATATTTTTTAATGGTTGCATTTAATGTCATTTAAATGTCTGCACATTAGCTAAGGTGACTCCATTTTGACTTTACCAATTGTATCCTTTCAACTAACAATCCTAAATGTGTCTGTGCAAAACAACAGATATTGAAAATACATGAAAACAAAAACTGGTAGAAATGAAAGGGATCCGTACAATGACCATATGTATACCTAACCCTGAATTGTACCCGACATCTTTAAAATAATATTATTAAAATAGTAATAATAAAATAAAATACATAGAAATAAGAAATAACTTTTTAAATAAAAGTGATTCTCTTCTGGGGGAATTGATCACATATTTTTTAAAAAAGGAAAGCAAGATAACTACAAATATTGTGCCAAACCTCATCACTCCTCTCTCTGTAATTAATAGAACATGTCAGGCACAATATAGTAAGTTGAAAAACACTAAGTTAATCTAATTTGGAAAACAGCCCGTCCAACAATAGCAGACACACCTTTAAGGTAGACATGAAGCAATTGCCAGAATAGACCATATTCTGGGCCATAAAACAAACATAAATACATTTTAAAGTATTAAAATCACACAAAGCATATTTTCTCACTACCATGTATTAAAACAGGAATTAATAATTAAAAAGAATCTTTATACATCCCAATTACTGAAATTGAACAACAGATTTCTAAAGTAATCACATGCCAAAAAGAGATCACTAGAAAATGCAGGATTATCTGGAATTGAACAATTGGAAACATAAAACACAAACTTTGTGGGACATGGCTCAAGTATTTTTTTTACTTAAAAGTCCATATTTTAAAAATGCAGACAAATCAAAATCTAAGTTTCAAGCTTTATTAACTATTAAAGCAATGAATTTCATTAAAAGACCAGAATGTAGAAAAATAGAACATTGTGGGTCCAGAATTCACCCATCTTTTGATCTTTTGAGGATCTTCTTATGCAAAAAGTACCTTGACTCTTATTATGAA
>NW_006959470.1:0-439 GCF_000164805.1 Carlito syrichta
AATAATATTTATTAACTGCTTTTTTGTGTGCTTATTGGCTATTTGCATTCCCTTTGTGGAATATCTCTTAAAAGTTTTTACTCATTTTTAAAATTGGTTGTCTGGCCACAAATTCTTTGTCACATATGTCTGCAAATATTTTTCCCTACTGTATGCCTTGCTTATTCATTTTCTTAAGGCTGTTTGATTAACTGAAGTTGTAGTTTTTTGTTTTTTTGTTTTTTTGTTTTTTGAGTTGGAGTCTCACTTCATGGCCCCAACTGGAGTGCAGTGGCATACTCCCGGCCACCACAGCCTTGACCTGCGGGATTCCGGTGATCCTCCTGACTCAGCCTTCCCAGTAGCTGGAACTACAGGCACGTGCTACCATGCCGGACTGATTTTTGATTTATTGTAGAGACGAGGTCTCGCCAAGTTACCCGGGCTGGTCTCAAACAGG
>NW_006959471.1:0-912 GCF_000164805.1 Carlito syrichta
CCAGAACCCATATAAGGAAAGAATAGAGGACTGAGCAAACATAAGAATGGAAAATATCTACCACTGACAATGAAGAACAGAACTAAAGTGAAAACCAAGAGATTTATCACAAATGAGGAAAAGCCAAAGGAAGACCACAGGCAATTTCAAGTCTGCCAAAGACCAAAGTCTTGAAAAATCAGGCCTTGGTACCCAAACAATTGAAGTTACCAAGGACTGTCCTCAGAAACTAGGGAATGGATGGAAAGAGTGAATGAGACTCAAGAAAGATAAAATACAACACTGAAATAACTTGTAACTGAAATTTTGGCAATAAAAAGTTCATCCAGGAAATAAATAACAAGATTACAAGCATAGAAAGCAGAATTAATCTAGCTGAAGAAAAAATTTCTTCACTTGAAGAAAAGAACATGGAATTAACCCAATCTGTTAAAAAAAAAAAAGGGAAGAAGACTCAGAGAGAAAGAACAAAGCCAACAAGAAATATGTGATTATAATAAGAGGCTGAACCTATGCCTGATTGGTGTCTGAGAAGAAGAAAGAACAAATGAGAACATCTTGGAGCAAATATGCAAGGAGGTAATCCAAGAAAACATTCCCCATCTTATCAGAGATGTGACCAACCAAGCACAAGTGATACAGAGAACTCCCACAAGACATCTATGAAAAGATCAACCCCTAGACACATAATAACTTGCCTACACAAAGTAGGAACCAAAAGAAAACCTAAGGGCAGCAAGAGAGAAATGTCAGTCTTCCTACTTGGTAAAACCAATCAGAATAGCAGTCGATGTATTGGCAGAAACACTACAAGCAAGAAGACACAGGAACCCTATATTCAAAGTTCTCAAAGATAAATGATTTCAACCAAGAATTTCCTATCCAGTCAAGCTCAGTTTCATCAGTGATGGA
>NW_006959472.1:0-475 GCF_000164805.1 Carlito syrichta
ACCCCAGTGGCACAACTCTGTTTGGATGATTGTCTTTGAGGCTCACCTTTGGCACATTATATGATGGAGAAAAACCTGCCTTGAATTCGTCTCAAACTATACCAACCGATTGCAAAGGATAGAACTACTATGTGGGACTAATTCTTCTACTGACAGATCTTAGGAGGCTTACCATCCTATCTTCACATCGAGTTTGCAGAGAAAAATTTCCATTCTCCACACACTTTACACAAGAATAGGGCACTCAGTAGAAGCCCCTGAAATAGAACTTTGGAACTAACCTATTTATTCCAAAGAATAGCCCAAGGAAGGACTATGGTATGAGAGGTGGAATTTGTCCTTCAGGAAACTGAGTTCAGCATGGGAAAAGAACTGTCTTTTAGTACAGCTTAATCATGACACATTTGCCTAAAACAGGCTCAAAGGGCTGCAAACATAGCACCTCAATGTCGTTATTACACAGATTTCAGGTTAA
>NW_006959473.1:0-304 GCF_000164805.1 Carlito syrichta
AACTACTTCATCCTTAAAATATTTTTATTAAAAATTTCTTTTATTCAATGTAGGGAAAATTTCTGGAGTCCAGTGTTAGTGTCATTTAATATAACAGAAAGTTTTTGAGCTGTTTAAACATTGATAAACTGAATGAGAGTTTTTTCTACTTTCATTTTCACATCACAGTTAAAATCTTCATATTTCAGTTTTTTAAAAAGTTATCGATTTTGATGGGGTAAGATGGCGACGGCATAGGTGAACTGGTGAGATTCTCTGAACGTGAGTTCCCAAAAAGGCTATCACTTCGCTACCCCCATCCCCC
>NW_006959474.1:0-306 GCF_000164805.1 Carlito syrichta
ACACACACTCCAGAACAAACTGGATTAACAACAAAGTGAAACAAAACAATCCACAAAAAAACCTAAGAAAACTAAACACACACACACACACACACACACAGACGTGTCTAGAACAATGTGAATAGAGAAGAAAGACAAATCACAAAGGGAGAAAAAATGGATTCAGATGGAACTCTCACACATATAATGACACAACCTTTAAACTATAAAAAATGAATATAAAAAACCCAGAAGAACAAAAGAGCAAAAAGCAACAATAACAAAATCGACAGATGAACAATTAATCATTAACATACACACATTGGA
>NW_006959475.1:0-310 GCF_000164805.1 Carlito syrichta
ATAAGAATAGGTCCATAGGCCAATGATTCAGGACAGAGAATGAAATACTCAAATTCTCAAACAACACATCTTGGAAAAAACCTCCAACATCCACTGGGTAATTGAGAACATATTCAGTAAATGGTGCTGGGAAAAGACTGAACACACGCACAAGATTGAAATACAACCCCTATCTATCACCATAAACTCTAAATGGATCAAAGACCTAAATGCAAAACACCAAATTGCAACAATCGTAGAAAACACAGGAGACAGCATTATGGAAACTGGAAGCGGAAACTAATTCCTCTTCAGAACCCTAAATACCCAT
>NW_006959476.1:0-7961 GCF_000164805.1 Carlito syrichta
GTTCGAGACCCGCCTGGGCAGCGAGACCTCATCTCTACAATAAATCAAAAAATCAGCCAGGCGTGGTAGTGCGTGCCTGTAATTCCGGCTACTCGGAAGGCTGAGGCAGAAGGATCGCCGGATCCCAGCGGGTCGAGGCTGCGGTGGTCAGGAGTGGCCACTGCACTCCAGTCTGGGCGGCAGAGTGACACTCCAACTAAAAAAAAAAAAATGTTTATCTTGCATTTTACTCATCTGTTGATTCTTTATGTCCCTTCTTCCACCTCCACCCTGCTCCCCACATGGCCTCGCCTTGTTTTGCCTTCCAGAAGCAAGGGAGCACAGTGACTGGAGTAGAGCATTCACACTCTTGGGGGTCTGCTTTAGCCTAGGAAAAGAGTAAGCCTTGGGGATAGTCATTAATGGAGACAGACTGATTAGCAACATGACACTGGATCAGGGTGTTTGCTGATTCATCTCAGAAACACTGGGTCCTGCGTCCCAATCTGCTTCTTACACATAGACATTATTCTACTCTGGCACAAGCACCTTCATTTACATATATACTTACATATTGATTCTTTCTGTATCCTTCCCAACTCCCATCCTCCTCCTCACAACCCAAGTGCTCAACACAGTGCTAGGTACACAGCAGGCACTAAATAAATGCTTCTCTAAATTGTATTCCACTAATAGTTACTCAGTGTGAATAGCACTTTCACGATAGGTCTTTCTGTCACCCCTAGAGTTCCTGCAGACATTAGGAGTTGCTGACAATGTCATGTTCCAAGTCAAAATATTCATTAAGACACATGCTGTTTGTTTCACAATCCAAGACATTACCCCTTAATATGATTGGGGAGGAAAACAAAAGCCTCAGAAATGCCGCTGTGTAGCCATAGCTCAGGCCAGAGCTCTGCCTCCACATTCTGTGACATTTCCAGAGGCACTTCTCTGCTGACCATGATGAGGAGGCATTCTAGGCTTGGCCAAAGGGTCTCCAGCCAGATGAGATCCAGTGACACACCTCAGACAAGGTCAAACAGTTCGAGGACCCCAGGAATGGCAACTCACGTGACAGACATGCGTTGACCACAGCACGTCTGTTAGGAATGCTGGTACCCTTTTATGCACTGAGCAAATGAGATTCCTCTGTTTGACATTTCCCCATTTACCCCATTAGAAAAATAGCTGTGCCGTGCAGAAGTTTGTTCCTGGTCTTATTAGGTGCCTCCTCGTAATTGCAGGTTTTAAAGCAAGCTCAAGGCAGAGACTCTCAGGAAAGTTAAACCTGGAGAGAAAGCGAACAAGAAAATGCATGGGAGCAGGACAATTGTATGTCTGTGTCTCTAGTAGTGGGCTGAGGCACACAGAGCAGAAGATGGGATTTAAACTGAAAGAAAAATGGAAGTGAAGCGCAATGCAGACAAATGATCATCAAAGCAAGTTATGAGGACATTTCTGGGCAAGCGTCCTGCTAGTTACTTGTTCAGTGGCTTTACCTAGTAATTGGCTCCCCCATCTTGATGACACTCAGCTGCACCTCCTCTCTGTCTTCTTGGTGAGGGGAAGAGCTCTGGCAACTGCTCCCGGGGTTGCTGGTCACTGGACATCAGTGAGGGGACAGTTCTCCTCCACTTTCCCTCCCTTCCTCTCCTGCCAGCTGTATGCATTTTAATCCAACAAGCTGCAAACCTAACCAGGGCATATGGGGACCCCTCACTTGTTCTAGCAGGTGCTCATTTTGTTTCTAACCTGGACTCATGCTTAGTAGAAATTCTCGAATGGGTGAGCGAGAAAAGTCTTGAGCTTTGGAATAGGAATGACCTAGAATGGAGCCCACTGTTCATCATCTTTGGGACCTTAACCTCTCAGAGTCGCCATTAGCAAAATCATGATAATGGTAGCTAAACTCTTAGAAGGATTGATGAGCTACCCTGGAAAGTGCTGACATGCATAGTAGGCACGGCATTCATGCCAGTTCGCCACCTAGCTCCCAGTTTCTCTGGGATGAGGGCATTGTTCAGAGTGTCCAGTACTTCTAGCATTTTCAGGCTAGTCTCTCTGGAAGAGACAGTGTGGTTCAGTGAGAGGAGCCCCATGGGTGTGAGTCTCTTGTTGTCAACTCTGTGACCTTGGTTGTGATCTCAATCTCTCTGGGCCTACATCTGCCCTGGGTCATCAGGGATATGGAAACACTGCCTCAGGCCTGCCCAGCTCAGGTGGTGAGGCTGCTGTGAGTTCTGAGTGGTGAAAGCATGAAGACAAGTTCAATCAACTGTTAATGGGGAGTCCTTTTACCAACTCAAACTGGTAACTTAGGCAGTTCCAAACCCACAAAGGAAAAGAGTTCTCAAGGACTTTTACTGGGGCCTCCCCATGGGTTGGTAGCCTGTCTTTCATGCAGCTGGTGAAGCAGAAAGAGTGGTAGCTTTGGAACTGGAAGAGTTTGCTGGCACTGACCCACTGTGGAGCTTCGGCTGTGCCCCAAACCCATGAACCTGTTTTCTCACTCAGTAGTGAGATTACATCATGACAACGAATGGAAATGTTCTTTATAAACTGTAACACACATGTCCACATGTTATTTGTTCTTGTAACTCTTCAGTCTAACCCCAAAGATGCTCAGCATAACATGATGCACCAATTAGATCTTAGTTTAAAATCTTCATAGAAGGGAAGATACCCAGACCCTCACTGGAAGACCATTTATGTAGCAAGCATCATTTAAAGCAGTTATATTCAATAAGATAATATTTAATGAAGATTTGGCAGACAGAAAAATGGCTCCCAAAAGATGTCTGTATCCTACTTACCAGAATCTGTGAATATTACCTTACAGTCAGACAAGATTAAGTTAAGTAGCTTACAATTGGGGTCTCATCCTGTATTATCTAGGTGAATAATGCAATCTCAGGGTTCTTAAAGGATGGTAGAGGGAAGCAAGAGAGTTGAGATGTGAACATGGAAGCAGGGTAAGTGTCAGAGAAAGATTTGAAAATGCTGCATTGATGGCCCTGAGATGGAAGAAGGGGCCATAAGTCAAGAAATGCAGGTTCCTTTAGAAGCTGGAAGAGGCAAGGGAATGAATTCTCCCTGGAGCCTGCAAAGGGAATGTGGTCCTGTGACACCTTCATTTTTGTCCAGTGACACTCATTTTGAACTTCTGAACAAACAGAACTGTAAGATAACAAATCTGTGCTATTTTAGGGTCCCCATATTTGTGTTGATTTGTTATAGCAGCAAAAGGAAATTCATACACAGATAAAGAAAAACGTCTGCAACTTGTGTGCAGAAATCTAACAGCCCAGGTATGAAATGGGAGAAAACTGGTTTAGCAGTTGTACTTTGAAACAGAGACTGATTGTGTCCCTTTCAAATCTTTCTCTGACTCTTACCCTACTTCCATGTTCACATCTCACTCTCTTGCCTCCCTCTACCATCCTTTAAGAACCCTGAGATTGCAGAGACCGATTGAGATCATGGTCACAATGGCAGACTCAGAATTTGGATTTTTATGAGAATCAATGTGAATAAGAGTGGGTGTGGCCCACATTCACTGAAGTCACTGAGACACAGAAATAGTGGGTTCAATTCAAGGAAAATAATTCCAGTAGGGCATTTACAAATAGGCACATCTAAGACAATGAGACAACTGCAACACTTATAACTTTTTGGAGGAAAACAAATCGGTACCATCTTGTTGGATAGCAATTTGGCAATATGTACATACTGTTTGATCTAGCAATTGCATTGCTCTAAACTGATCACACAGATAACCTCTACAAAGAAGTATATACAATGCAAGGAATTGATAACTGCCTTGTTTGTAGTAGTAAAAGATTGGAAACTACCTAATGCCTTTCAACAGGTGACTGGTTTAATAAAGGCAGGTATGTTGTGAAGATTTTTAGGGTCTCAAGGGAGCTTTATATACTTATATAGAGTAATCTTCAAATGTTATTATTAGTTTTGTTAAAGCAGGGTGCAGAATAGTGTGCATAGTATTTTTGTCTAAAAATGGTAGATTTTGTAAATGCGTAGAATTCCTTTGAAAAGATACACAAGTATGAACATGTTTGACTCCACAAGGCGTATTGGAGGCTGGGGGACTGGCAGATGATGTGTCATTTTCCTGTCACCTTACAACCTTCTGTACTTTTTCCTTCCATGTGTCTGCATTATACTGGGGTGGGGTGGCACAAAAATACTGGCATTTATTTATAAAAAATATAGAGGGTGCCTGAATGAAACGTCATTGTACACCTACCCTTAACTGTACCCCACAAAACCATAATAAAAACTACTGATTAATGAAAAAAAAAAAAAAGACGCTTTTTCCTCTACTCAAAACAATTTTGGAACTCATCAATTTTGATGCCTTGAGTACTTCTGCCCTTTTTTGTTTCATCTATTCCATGTAAGCAAAATGTTTCTCTTTGAGAACTTTTTTTTTCATCCAGGGAAACAAAAGAAAGTCTCTTGGGGTGAGATGAGGTGAATAGGGAGGGTGGGACATGGGGGTCATGCAGTTTTTGGTCAAAAACTACTGAACACTCAGCACAGTGTGGGCAGGTGTACTTGTAAATCACCCATAATGAAGTGGGCAAACACTTTGAAGGAATCTCCAAAAAAAATTCACTGAAGCTGAACGCAGCCTCTCACAACAACGCCAGTTGGTACACTGATGCTGATGGAATGATTCCTAGAACACTTATCTAGGGGGAGAAGCCTGTACCACAAAAGGACCTGCCCTCCAAAACATAATTTCAGCTTTGTGGGGGTCCTCCCTTATATTTTAAAGAAAATAAAGATATAAAGGAAGGAAATGAAGGTCCCAGAATCCAGTTTATGTGTGGGCTATTAACAGAACGGAATGCTACCTCTGGGCAGAGGACGGAACCAATGGAGAAGATATGATCCTTAAATAGGTGAGACTTTTCTGACTATCAGAGCTACCAAAGAGGTGTCAGACTGCCCCAGTGAGGAGTGAGCTCTCTGTGGCTGCTAAGCCATTGTGGCAGAGCTTGGATGACTCTAAGGTGACAAGATCTCAAGTTACAGAAGATCTAGTGTTGTGCAAAAAGTCTCGCCATGGCAGCATGTTAGAACCATGTGGAGAACTTATACATCTTACCCTCGACCAACTGAATCAGAATAAGAAATATGAGCTCTATTCTGGCCCCATCTAATTGTTCCCCAAAGGGGGCTCAGAATGATATTTTAAAACCTCAATCTGATCACAACTCCCTTCAGAATCTGCCAGTGGTTTCCCATTGTACTAGGTCAAAGATTATATCTTTACCAAGGCCGCAAGCTGCACCCCCCTCCCCGTGGTCTGTTCTCTACCAGGCTCCTCAACTGCATCTCATCCAGCTCACTCACAAGGCTGCATTCTGTATGGGTGGAATGTTTATGTCACCCTCAAATTCGTGTTTTAAAATCCTCACCCCCAATGTGACGGTATTAGGAGGTGGGTCCTTTGGTAGGTGATTAGATCATGAGTGTGAAACCTTCATGAAAGGCATGAGTGCCCATGTAAAAGAGACACTAGAGAGTTTCCTTGTCCCCTTGTACCATATGTGGAAACAGCAAGATGGTAGTTTGTGAACCAGGAATCAGGCCGTCACCAGATACCAAATCTGCCATTGCCTTGATCTTGGATTTTCAGCCTTCAGAACTATGAGAAATACATTTCTATTGTTTGTAAGTCACCCAGTTTTGACATTTCACTGTAGAAGCCTGAATGGACTAAGACACATTTCAACTGCTTAGTGCCACAGATTTATCAGAGGTACCACCAACACATTTACTGTGCCTCTTGACTAACTCTGGTTATTATTTTTTATTTTGATTAAAAAAACACAGGTACACATATTACTTCATTCAGATGTTATCTAGGGCCAGAGACAGCCAATCATACCATTACAGAAATCACATATGGGCCAGGCATGGTGGTTCATGCTGTAATTTTGGGGAGGCATAGGAAAGAGGATAGCCTGAGTCCAGGGGTTTGAGCCCAGCTGGGCAACTTGGCAAGATCTTGTCTCTAAATAAATAAAAAAATTAGTCAGGCATGGTGGCATATACCTGTGGTTCCAACTACTTGGAAGGCTGAGGCAGAAGGACTGCCTGAGTCCAGCAGGTTGAGGCATCACTGCACTCCAGCCTGGGTGACATATTGAGATTCTAACTAAAGAAAGAAAGAAAGAAAGAAATCACTTATATACTTGGAATAATGGTTATGCTTCAGAGTAATCCAGTTTCACTCACCTGCATAAATTTAGGAGGTGACCAAAAGCATATGAGAGAAGAGACTACCCAGCAACTGTGTGTTCATTGAGAGAGACTCAGAGAACCCCAGGTGGAGGGGGCAAATGGAGACAAAGAAGATGCAGACAGACCCACAGGGAAGACTAGAA
The DNA here is from genome assembly GCF_000164805.1 of Carlito syrichta. Taxonomy (NCBI): domain Eukaryota; kingdom Metazoa; phylum Chordata; class Mammalia; order Primates; family Tarsiidae; genus Carlito; species Carlito syrichta. The sequence continues at coordinate 6,402 of NW_006959476.1, forward strand.
GGTGCAGTGCCACCGGAACCAGGAAGGGAGAAGGTCCAAGAAAGAGAAAATGTCACAGAAAGGACCAAAAAGATGAGGCCACTTCGATGACACTAGCCAGAGGAATTAAGTCAGTGAGGGCTGTGTCAGGTGTGGTTTGGGCAGCAGGATGGCTGTGAAAGTCACAGCTCACAAGATGGAGGCATGAACGGGAGACAAGAAAGAGCCTTGCCAGCTTCGTGAGAATGAGCTGCTCCTCTCTGCATACTAAACAAAAGGAAAAAGACAAAGAAAGACAAATGTCCCTATAGTTCCTAACTCCTCATGGGTCTAGAGGGCTCTTCTTACAGCCTCATTTATTGTTTGTGTTGTGTTGCATTCAATTCACTTTGCTTTCAGATTCTTGCCTTAGAATGATTTAAAACAAATGAAAAGAATTGATGCATTCTGTATTATTTTCAGGGTTTTCCAGAAAAATGAAACCAATATATATTAAGACATTTATTTAAAGGAATTGGTTTATTTGATTATGGGGGTGGTGAGTGTGAAATTTAGGCTAGAAACTCAGGCAGGAGTTGATGCAGTCTTGAGGCAGAATTTCTTCTTCTCTGGGAAATCTGTTTTGCTCTTCAGGCCTTCAACTGATTGTATGAGGCATACCCCATTATTGAGGATGATGATCTCATTGATTCAAAGTTAACTGACAGTAGATGTCAACTACATCTACAAATACCTTCACAGCAACACTCAGATTAGTGTTTGATGAAATAACTAGTTGCTATCACCTATCTCAGTGGACACATAAAACTAATCACTTCACAACCTAAATCATGCAAACTGCTAGTTTCCACCCTGAGCTATATCACTGACAGGGCATCATTTCCATTTCTTAAGACCCTAGAAAATGGAAGAACTTGGGGTCCTCCGATGGCCCCTCAATAAGTCATGAGAAAGCAGAAGAGGCTGCAGCAACCCCACTTTCTTAATTTCCAGCTCCTTTAGAATTCACCTCACTTGGCCCAGAAGAACACAAGCAAACCTCTTATTTATCCAACAGTCATAGTGTCAGAGTGACTTTCTCCATGACGTGTTAGCAAGCAGAGGCCTTCTCAATGACAAATAGTCGGGGAGCTGATAAATGCTCCCTCCCACACTCGGTTCTTAGGGTGTATTTAACAAGACTAAATTGGTCCAGTGTGCTTGTTAGTATTTCCCCTTCTTTTAATGTCAAACTATTAGCAGCTTGAATGGATGGCTGTTTCTTGAGGGCCACGCATCTGGGCTGAGATGCCTACACAGTCACCTTTGAAAGATGCTCTTCCTCCCAACTGATACAGTCAACTGGGAATGGACAAGACTGCCGGACTGGCTCCCCATGGTACAGTCACTCTCCCTAGACCAGGTCAAAGAGGGTGGAGGGACTGCCTGGGAATCCTGCTTGCTTCCCCCTCCCCTAGCCAGTGAGCTTGCTGCCTTTACTTCTCTGCAGCTGTTATTCCTTTCCTGGCTTTTAAAACCAGTAGATTCACAATGACCAGCACTCACAAAGTGTGGTCATTAGTCTGCCTGGGATGTGAATCC
>NW_006959477.1:0-822 GCF_000164805.1 Carlito syrichta
CTTTCTTCCTTCCTTTCTTTCTTACTTTCTTTTCTTTTCTCAAAGGGTGCCCAGGCTGCTCTTAAACCACCCAAATCGGGACATCCTCTAGGCCTTTGCCTCCCAAACTGCCATGATCACAGACTTTCCATTTGGTCGACATCCTGGTCCTCCTGCCTGGTCTTGAGCCCTGGGCCAGAAGTGATCCTTCTGCCATGCCTCTGGTTTTGCTTGGGATCGTGGAGGGGGCTTGCTCTGGTGTCCAACCTAATCTCTAGCTCCTGGGCTTCAGCCATCTTCCTGTCTAGGCTTCCCAGACTGCTGAAGAGACAGGCATGTGTTGCGAGGCTGTCCCCCCTCCCCTAATGATTTGAGAGGCAAGCCTTCCCTTTCCCAGAGGTGACCCTTTTGAGGAGCATGTGGGTCCAACCTGGGGAATGAGGCAGGTGGATGTGTGGGCGCTCTGGTGGTGACGTGCCCCCTGTCCCCAGGGATGACTCGATGGGTGACTATGGCCACCCTTGATGGGTTCCTGGGACATCAGACGGCAGCAGGTCTTGTGACAGGGCCCGAGAGGGGTGTGGAGACTAGTGCGAGGACACACACCTGTTATCCCTGTGCTCTGGTATGCTTAGGTGAGAGGGCGGCCTTCGCACCCAGGTTCAAGCCCAGCCCTGGCACCTTGGTGAGACATCGTCTCTAGAAGCAGCCAAAAACATGAGCCAAGCATGGTGCCACACGGCTGTCATTCTGGCACTCGGGAATCCATGATGGAAGGATTGCTGGAGCCCAGCTGGTGAGGTTGTGGTGGCTGAGAGCAGACCTCTGTGCTCTGGACTCTGT
>NW_006959478.1:0-9108 GCF_000164805.1 Carlito syrichta
TGTATGCACACTAGACCCTCCATAAATGTGAAGACTGCATCAAAACTGGGAAATATCTTACTCTCCCATAAAGGATAAAATCAAATTGTAAGATGAAAGTAAATCTTCATAAATGAATGAGAAATTGAAAAAGATAATAATCTCTTGTTTGACAGCATACTTGGAGTAAGATAAAGCAGACATCAACAGAATCCATTTTTAGTTAGTTCCAGAGTACTCTTTTTCCAAGTGTATAGAAAATGCCAGGAATTCAAAGAGATGACACAACATATTCTGCTTAGATTCTGCTATCACTATTATGTATACAAAGGTTAACAAGAAGGATAGATACCTATTATATCTGGTGTATGAGTTTTTCTGAAATGATGATAAATCACTCCACATTGAAGCTTTTAGATACAAATAGTGCTATTTACCAAGCCTTACATGGACAATAATAAGCTTATTCTCAAACTGGGCATTTCAGATAAGAAAATACAAAAAATGCTAAGCCAAATAAAAGCACCGTATCAATAATTTCTACTCCAAAAGCATAGACCTTGTCCATCATATTGTTTTTTTTTTTAAAGGAAATGAGTCATTTCAACATTTCCATGTTATGTGTGGTAAAATGTGACCACTAATGGGATTAAGGCACATGACTGCAATTATCTATGGAACTAATTAAAAATGACTGCCATTCACGTTGTCCATATCACATCAACAATAGCAAACAAGACAGGGTTCACTTTAGTTTAGAGCTGTGTCAGATTAGTTAATCGAGAGCATTACAATTATTGCTCAAACTCATTAATCATCTTTGAAGTCTTGTTGACAGTTATGTTTCTTATACTATCATCCAATAAAATGTCAGGAACCAATTTCCTAAAATCACATGTAGACTGTCAAGTAACTATAGTGTATTAGACATGGAAATACAGGGTTTCTCCCCCTTAAATCACAACACAGAAATATAAATGAAGGCATTTTTAATTAGGTATGAACCCATAATAATAAAAAAACCAGGAGAGGACAGCACCACAACATAATTTTAGAAGCTGGAAAGTTAATGAACAAGTAGAAATTCACTTAGAAGACTTGAAAAAGCTGAACCCTAATCCAGCAGAGGCTGAAACCAAGAACCAACTTAATTATCAATGCAGAACTTTCCCACTCAACAAAGGGTTGGGGATTGATGACACCAACTATCTATGGAAAGGAGGGTGACAGTGGGGTGGGAAAAAAGGGATTGGTTAAACTTCTGTCTAAAAGTCAGTTAGGTATTGTTTCTTTTCTCTGCCATGGCAGCATCTATATGTTTATATCCTCAAGAGATTGAAAGAGAGTCTGTACACTGCAAGATATCAGGCTCACCTGAAGATGCCCCTTTATGCTGCATGTGAAACTCCTTCCCGGTCATCTCTAAGATGCAGGTAGACAGGCTAGATATTGAAGTGCTCTTTTCTGTGAATCTGACTGGTGTGAGACAAAAGACCCCTAAATTAACAATAGCAGAGGTCTCTCAACTAACCAGGCAACCAAACCATGAAGCCCATCATCAGCAGGCGGTGAAGTTTCTGAGCATCTTTTTACTGCCATACACTTAACAATTAGTAGACAAACAAGGACCACCCCAGAATTGAGGAAAGTCTTGCACATGAGGGAGACCCATACTTGCAGCCAAATGAACAATAGGAACTTGCAGAAAGTAAAAATTATGTAGAGAGAAAAACAACCCCCCCAAACAAAATAAAGATAAAAAACAACTCACTTCAACGTTCTAAGAGAGAAAAGAGATGCTACTGACTTCTTGTGACAAGAACAGGCTGCTATAGAGAAAGAGATAAGCAGAAAAAAAGAAAATTCTTAATAATTAAAAATAGAAAAAACCAGTAAGAGGGTTGGAATTTTGAGGGAGTGTCCCACCAAAATAAAAATAAAAAAGAAGAAAGCTATGGGAACTTACCATACCAAGTGGCTTAGCTTTTACTCGATTATTCATAGTTACAAGCACCTGGTAGTAAATAGTGAAGCCACTACTGGATAGGGGAATAGGAAGGCGGCACATACACAATTGTGAAGGAGGAGTGAGAATCTGAAAGGTAACTATATCTTAATCTACAATTATGGAAAGTCAATGGATTAAATCTTCAACAAATAATTTAAAAAATAATTTATAGTACAGCACGCTATTATTTAGAGGCATGAAAGTATATATGAAACCTCAGCTATAAGAGTTACAGGTGGTTGCCTATGGGATGAGGGATAATGCTGTGGGTGAGAAGAGAGGGGAAGCTTAAGTTTTATATTAAACAGCTTGACAACTTGGCTCTAAAGTGTCTTCATATGTGACGGTGATAAAACAAAATTGTGCCACTTGTAAATGGAATACAAAACACACATATCAATGAAGGCATTCCACTCTCAAGTACAGGAGGAATATAATTGCACTTTTGCATTATTTTCCACTGTCAAATTATTTTAATGTAAATAAAACAAAGGGTATCATGATTAGTCTTAGAGGCAAGAGATGATCAGTTACAGACATGCTAGGTCTCAGATGCTCTCAGATTCAAAGTTTGGTGGTAGTAGAAAACAATATAGTGAACTTTTAAAACAAATATAAAATAGAATGTGTTCAATTCAAATGACTGGCATTTATTTTTTCTGGGAAGCCTTTCAAGTTTTAGCTTTTAATCTTTCCTTTTAAGTATTTAGATATTGTATTGGTAGCAGATATTAGTTTACTTTTAAAAAAATAATAACACTTGGCAAACTATATAAGTTGGAAAATTTATGATGGTCCACTTTTGTTTGCTTTATTTAAATAATTCAATTGGTTCCTGAAATCTAAATGTCTTGGAACTACTAGCATTCAAGATTCTCTTTACTTTTATACAAACAATAATTTTAAAAATCCTGATAACTCTTTACTTTCTAAATACATTGAACAACCCAGGATAAAAATCTCATATCCACAGACAAGTCCAATTCCCCTTTGTTTGAAATCACACGGAATTAATGGCCATTTCGGTACCATTTTTCTGGCTTTCTGATGACCAGCACAGCAGGATGAAATGCACTTAAATGAGCTGGAAAATGGAAGTCCCTCAAACACTCAGGAATCAATATAGCATGGAAAGGCAGATAAAATAATGAGAAAATAATAAAGAGCCTAAACTTTATAAGCTGCTGATAGAAATCTGAATGCAAGTAGACACAGCTCCAAATAAACACCAGTCACATATGTGTCTGTCTATATATTGAAAATAAATTATTGAAAAAATTATTGAATCAGCTTTTTCTATTTTCTTCCATAGTCACAGTTATTAAAATTGTGTTTAAATTATTCAACATTACTAAATATTTTAATAACATGTATATATAATACCTTCTTTTTCTAGACAGAAAGAGGATAAAATGAAGCAACAGTAGAATGATGAAGAAAATTTATGATGTCCCACTAGTACATTACCCTGATAAGACATATTTGTTACTGAGTGAGTTTGTATGAACATAACTCATTTGTAGAAATAATCAGCAGGTTATTCAGTCACAATCTTATTATGTTTTTAAATAATTAATGTGATTTTTAAAAATCTAGAAACTTGAAATATTAGACAATGTTTTATTAATTAATATGATTATAATAAATTTATATGATTAATTAATACGATTATAGCAATTATTATGATTATAGTAAACTTTTAATATGACTATAGTACAATTAATATGATTATAGTAAACTTCTAAAAATGCTTTTGTTTTTCAGGACATAATAGTAAATACAGTTTTTAAAAATTCCATTAAACTTAGAAAATTAAGAGAGTCTCAGAAACATTCAACCTAAACTTCAGTAATTCAACAAGAACTCAATGAAGACAATCAGTTGGTTATGTAGAGGTAAATAAAACACATCTTCTGTCCTCAAGAGGAAAATAAGAAATTCCGAAGTTAGTATACATAATTATTCCAATAATAATTTGATGAAACAACGAGGAAAATAGTTGTTATGCCAATAAGTATCTGACTTCATGTCTTACCTCTCTGAGAGGATCTCTAAAATACACATTCAGCCAACATCTCATCCAAACTCTGTCTATACTTCCGATTGTGAGAGAGCCTTGTCAAAATGTACCACAGCCCCATAACCAGTTTGACTCAACATATTTCTCCCCAACGTTGCTTCTCCATTTTTGACATTCTTCTTCTTGTTATTGACATCACCTTCCTCCTAGGCAGCCATAGTTAAAACCTACTTTTTTTTTTTGAGTTGGAGTCTCACTGTCGCCCGGACTGGAGTGCAGTGGCCGCTCCTGGCCACCGCAGCCTCGACCTGCTGGGGCTCCGGCGATCCTTCCGCCTCAGTCTTCCGAGTAGCTGGAACTACAGGCGTGTGCTACCATGCCCGGCTAATTTTCTGACTTATTGTAGAGATGAGTATTCTGTTCATAGTTAAATTCTATACATAGTTACATTGACTCCTCTCCGTCAATGTAACTTCCTATTTAGTCCAACATCGACAAGATTTATACTTCAGGTGGAATTAGCAGTTGAGGAAAACTGCCATGGGAGGGGCGGCCTGCCTCATCAAAAAGTGTACATGCATAATGAATATTTATATACCCTAACCCTGAATTGTACCTCACATCATTAAAATAAAAAAAGATTTATACTTCTCTGCACACTGATCCTCCTCTAATCTGACTTTTTAAAATCCTAATTTATTACTTTTCATCTAGACAATTAGTTTCCCAATTGGTTCTCTGACCTCTGGCTCCTTCTTTCTCTTATTCCTTCTACTGTATATTATCAGACTATCTTACTATCTAGGCTCTCTTCCTTTCCTCATCTTATAAAAAATTTAAACTTACCATGGGATATGTATGTATGTATATAGCCATATATATGTACATATATATACATATATACATATATATATACACACACACACACACACATATATATGCTTGTGTGTGTGTATCACATAAAAAATGTATCTAAATCTATAATCTGTCCTCACTAACTTTTTTAGGCACTACTCTTTTTCATCATTTCAGTTGGCTGAACTTCTGCTCCACTTGACTGTCATACTACCTGGCTGCCAAAGCCAGCAATGTCTTGCTACTTCACCTGCTTCTGCCTAAATCCTACTCTTTAATTAAGGTAGACCTCATATCATATTTTCACTATGAGACCTTGTTTGACCCAGCTTTTGAAATAAGTTCTTCCCTCCTAAATTCATATAGTACATTCATTTTGGTATTTACTTATCACGTTAAACAGACATTCAACAAGTACCTGATAAAATGAATGAATCTTTATTAATTGAAAAATTTTAATATCATAACTTTACTGATGAACCATAAAACCAACAATAGTGAACAATGTGACTGTATCTGTGACTTTAAACAGTTATGCCTGCCACGGAGATAGGCATATTATGGAGAAAGGCATACTATTCCTGATATTTTATTTGTGAAGACAATATACCATTTTCCACTAGTAGATATAATAATCACTGATCCGCTTATGAACAGATATCTTTTTCTATTGCAGGTTAATCAACTCTTGTCAAATGTTAGAAAACAATTGAATATTGCCAAATTATTCTATAAGGAGTTGAGAGGTAACTTTCTTTGCTCTCTCAGGATTAACAAGCCTAACTTGTTGTTTCCTTCTTGGAAAAGGGTTGGAGGAATGCTTTCCTTTGTTTTACTTATTAAGCTCTACAAAACTCTTGTGCTTGCTGCCATGATTTTCTGTAAGCTCTGGGCCCCCCCTCCCCATCCTGAAGGAGGTGGAGCCCCCCTTTTTTTTCTGTCTCTAACCTACGTTCTAAATAAGCCATATTTTTAAATCTAAAAATACAAACAAACAAAAAAAATTTGTTTTTCTATGGACTGTCTCTGGCAATATCTTCCCCATTTGATAACCTCAAGGGTTACCTGGAAAAAAGACCCTTCAATTAAAAAAGTGAACCACACAACACAACACACATGCACATACACACATACAGACAAACACAGGCACAGCTCTGATAATTATTGAATAAGAGCTCTTGTTGACACTTTATTGTTCATAACCTTATATGCCTAGCAAAAGTTTCAGTTTTTTTGAAGGCAGCAGAGCATGTGACTGAAACTTTTAAAAGAGGGCTGAATAATGCCTCTTTTAAAAGATATGTCCAAGTCCTAATCTTCAGAATCTGTAAATGTTACCCTATTTGGAAAATGGATATTGGCAGATGAGATTAAGTTAAAATTCTTCAAGTGAGGAAATCATTCTTGATTATCCATGTGGACCATAAATTTAATAACAAATGACCTTATAAGAAAGGCAGAGGGAGACCTGAGACAAACCGAGGAAAGAGAAAAGCAGAGAAAAGAGAAGGAGGCAATGCTGACTACAGAGAGAGAGACTGGAGTGGTATAGCCACAAGACAAGGAATGCAAACAGCCACAGACGTCGAAAGACATAGTACAATCTTTGATTTCAGACTTCTGGCCTCCAGAACTGTGAGGGAATAAATTTTTGTTGTCTAAAGCTACAGGTTTGTGGCAATCTGCTGTAGCAGCCACAGGAAATGAACACATATTCCAAGATAAGATTTCAGTAAGTTATGTGACTTAAATCGTTGCTTAAATTTTACTATGCTTTGGCAAGTGCCTTCTTTCTCTGCTTCACTTCCAATCACATTCCCCAATGTGGTGCCATACAAGCTTCTTCATGGAAGGATCTTTGCTGAATTTGGACCCTCTATGCCTGAGTTATACAGGCTTCCTTTCTTGGCACTAATAGCCTTACTGATGACATCACCTGAATGTGTCCGTAAGCTCCCTTATATGGATAGCAGAGACCTCTGGAAAACATAAAGATCATGATAATAACTAAGAAAACATCAGACCCACCAGACCAAAAGTCGTGCTTTAAATAATTAAATATTTTAAAATAATTGACACACAATTGTAAATATATGAGGTATAGTGTTGTATTTCCATATATATGTGTATACACATACACACACACATATTGGGTAATGATCAAATCAGATGAATTAGCATATCAATCACCTTAGATAATTATCATTTATTTGTAATGAGAACATCCATATCCTCTCTTTCAGTTATTTTTAAATATATATTATTACTGATACTAGTCATTGTGCTATGCAATAGACCACCAGAAAGTATTCCTCCTATTTAACTGAAGTTTTGTACCCACTGATCAATCTCTCATCACCTCTCATCCTCCTGCCCTCCTCATCCTCTGGCAACCATATTTTACTCTCTTCTTTTATGAGAACAACTTTCTAGATTCCACATATGAATGAGAACACATGAGTGAAAAATATGTGGTAGTTCTATGCCAGACTTATTTCATTTAACATTTCCTTCAGTCTCATCCATGTTGCTGCAAATGACAGAATTTAATTCTTTTTTTATGACTGAATAATTTTCCATTGTGTATATATACCACAGGCTCATTATTCATTCATCCATTTATGGATATTTAGGTTGAATCCATATCTTAGTTATTGTGAATAGTGTTGCAATAAGCATGGGGTGGAGATATCTCTTAAACTAATTTTATATCCTTTAGATCTATATTCAGTGGTAGGATTGCTGGATCATATGATAGCTCCATTCTTTAATTTTTGAGGAACTGTCATGCTATTTTTCATAATGGCTATACTAATTTACATTCCCACCAGTAGTGTGTAAGAGTTCCCTTTTCTTCACATCCTCATCAACACTTGTTAACTATTTTTTAATAGTAACCATTGTGTCTAAGGTGAGTGGGGTGATATCCAATTACAGTTTTGATTTGCATTTCCCCAAGTTTTCTGTTTGCAGACCTTGAAAGTCCCCAAAGAACACACAGAACTGTGATTCTCAGTCTTCTTTCCAGTGAATATTTCAGTGGTAAGAAGAGGCGGAAGAGCCAGAAAACTAGGGGCATATATTTTGTAAAACTTCTGCAGGTAATTTATGATGCCTGTTCCTAGTTAAGAATCATTGCTGTAGACAGTGGAAATGAAAATCCTCAGGCCACCCAGATTCTCAATTAGTCAGCCACAAGACAACTACCCAATGGCTCACGTACATACACCAGGATAACAAAGCTTTTTTATTTGGAAAAAAAGTGAAAATAAGCTCTAATATTAAAACAATGAAAATATTTGATATTTGAAAAGCTTTGTCAGGGGATGGTGGGGGCACATAACATCACTAAGGGTACCTGATCCTAAACAAGGAGAAGTGAGGACCAGTTGGAGGCTGAAGCTTCACCTGCATATAGACTACTAACATAGTCAGGTTAGTGTACCTAACCCTGACTTGTATCCCACATCTTTATAATAAAATAAAGGAAAAAAAGAAACAAAAAAATTTAAAAACAGCATAATATTGATCTTGTAAAAAAAAGAAAAAAAACCTGATAGATTATCAAACTAAATACAAAATGCTCCCCTACTTAAAAGTTTTAATTGATCATTATTTCAATAAACTTTAAGAATTTTACTTTTATCTCCTTGGTCAGTGAGATGCTGTTCTCATAGGCAGTCAGTTTCCATCTTGTTTAAAATATTATGTTCAATGAAAATAATTACTTAGCCTATTTTAGTCACTGAAGTTTAAAAGAGTTTTTACCTTATGACTATGATACTTTCAATCTTATAATCATTTCCACAATAGGTATATGTTTTTATACTAGTGCTTAGGTCAGTCCATAGGAAAATTGCAAATTACTTTCTTAGGTTAATGCAGCATATTTTTACATAGCAAAAGCACTTCTATTTCTATGTAAAACTTATCAAATTCTTTTTTTTTAATTAAAAAAAATCTTTAAAGGTAACATATATTTACAAGCCGTGGTCAAGATACACAGTAAATGTCATAAAAATACCCTAAGTCCAATTTAACCTTTCAATTAATATTAATTTTGATCCACTTGTTAGTTTTTCTAAATAAATAAATTACTAATGTCTACATAGTTTTTAACTTTAAATGCTCAGACAATCATTAGCTGGCTTCAAATTAATTCTCTATATATAGTCTGATAATTATATTCAGAAAGGTAATTTGAATCCTAAATTAACAAAGGCAAACTTTGTGTACAGGGAATTAA
>NW_006959479.1:0-830 GCF_000164805.1 Carlito syrichta
CTTTTGACTTCTTTTGTGTTGGGATATCACAATGTCTTTGATTATGGAGTACAATGGAACAATCATGGCTCACCACAGCCTCCTGTAATCAGGCTCCCCTTCCTTTTCAGTCTCTTCAGTAGCTGAGATGACAAGCATGGTGTCCTCACATCTGACTGACTTTTTATTTATTATGTTTTATAACTGTGAGGTCTTGCTATGTTGCCTGGTCTGGTCTCAAACTCTTGGGCTCAAGCGATTCACCTACCTCCTAAGGTGCTGGGTTTATAGGCATGAGCCACCACACCCAACCTAAATCTTGGGACTCTTGAAAAAGAATGTAAGTGTGTGTTGCTTAAGTTGCATGTAATTTTTGATTTGCCTGTTTTTCTTCTTTTAATTTTTGGTTTTCTTTCCTTGTGGTCAGAAATACATAGATTGTATAATTTCAGTCTTCAGCTTTTGTGTCCCAATATGTTGTCTCTCTTGGAGAGGATGCCATGTGCAATTGAATACACAGTGTATGCTGGTGTCGGTTGGAGAGTTCTGAAAAGTCTTTCCAATCTAAATTGACTCCAGTGTTGCTCAAGTCCTCTGTTTCCCTACTGATGTCTTATCTGGCATTTCTATTCTTTTTTGAAAGTGGGGTATTCAATTCCATCACAGTTATTGTGTTGCTGTGTATTTTTTGCTTCATCTTATCAACATTTTCTTCAAATATTTGGGAACTCTGATATGAATTGCATACACATTTGTACCTGCTATAGACACCTAAATTTTTTGAAAATTATTTTTATTTTAAGATATGGGGTACATTTCAAGGGTTAGGTCATAAGTGGTTATCATACTTG
>NW_006959480.1:0-815 GCF_000164805.1 Carlito syrichta
GCTCACTACTAAGCTAGCCAGCTGGCTAGCCAACTTACTTAAGCTGACTTAACTAGTTAGCTACCTAGCTAGACAGCTGATTTAATACTTAACTCAGTAACTAGCTACCTAGTTAGCTGACTGACATAAATTGTAAGCTATCCAAATAACTATCTAACAAGCTCACTGAAATAGCTGTCTAGTTAGCTAGCTGACTTAACAAGCTAACTAACTAGTTAGCTTACACATTATCTAACATGCTAGCTAGCTGACTTAATCATCTGACTTAACTCGTTATTTAATGAGCTAGCTAGCTGACTCAACCAGCTGACTTAACTCTTTAGCTAACTAGCTAGATAGCTGACTCATCCGGTTGACTTAACTCGTTAGCTAAAATTCTAGTTAGCCTACTCAAGCACCTGACTCAACCCGTTTGCTAGTTAGCTGACTCAATTAGCTGACTTAACCTGTTAGTTAACTAGCTAACTACCTGACTCATCCTTCTGACTTAACCCATTAGCTAACTAGCTAGCTAGCTGTCTTAACCAGCTGAATAGATTGAAAGCTGACTTAACTAACTGACTTAGCTAGGTGAATTAACGAGTTAACTACCTGACTTAATTCGCCGACTTAACTCAGCTAGCTGACTTATCGATCTGAGTTCAATATTTGAGCTATGTAATTAGCTTAATAGCAAGCTGATTTATAAATATCTATCTAGTTAGGCAGCATAGTTAAGTAGCTGACTTAAGTAGTAGGCAACTAGTGAGCTAGCTGACTTAGCAATCTGACTTAGCTAGCTAGCTTGTTAGCTAGCTGACTTAGACAGCTGACTT
>NW_006959481.1:0-647 GCF_000164805.1 Carlito syrichta
TCGATTTCCTTGATTGTTATTGATCTATTTAGGAAGAAATCCTAGCAGCCAACAGACACATGAAGAAATGTTCAACCTCACTAATCATCAGGGAGATGCAAATCAAAACCACATTGAGATACCATCTAACTCCAGTCAGAATGGCAATTATCAACAACTCAAAAAATAACAGCTGCTGGAGAGGGTGTAGCGAAAAGGGAACACTTCTATACTGTTGGGAGTGTAAACTAGTGCAACCTCTGTGGAAAGCAGTGTGGCGATTCTTAAAAACTCTAAATATCAACCTCCTATATGACCCCACAATTCTCCTACTGGGAATATATCCTGAAGAACTCAAATCACTCTATAAAAAAGATACCTGCACACGTATATTTATCGCAGCATTGTTCACCACAGCAAGAACCTGGAAGCAACCATGCTGTCCATCAAAAGAGGACTGGATTAAAAAAATGTGGTACATATACACGATGCAATACTACGCAGCCATAAAAAAGAACAAAATCATGAATTTCCCAGCAACCTGGATGGAACTAGAGTATATAATACTGAGCGACCTCTCACAGAAACAAAGATCCGAGTATCACATGTTCTCACTTATATAGTGGACCTTGAACATCCAATGTAATACTATAAGAAAATGACTGACA
>NW_006959482.1:0-711 GCF_000164805.1 Carlito syrichta
CAGGACTCTGGTGGCCATTATGCCTGACTTTATTTTGGGGATCACTAGCCGAGATGAAGCCTGGCCGTGTCGCCTGGGCTGGTCTTCGACCCCTTGGCCCAGGCAGCCTCACACTCAGCATCCAAGGTTATGGGGCTGATGACCATGAACCATGGTGGCTGGCCTGGACACACAAGTTCTATCATCGTGTTCAAGCAAAGGAATGCTCCAGGACAGAGGCCACCACAATTCCTTAATTCCATTAAGCCGACACCACAGGTGCCACCACCCACACCTCCAGTGTTTGCGTTCCAGTGAGTGATGAGGTCTCACTACGTGCCTCAGGCTGGTCTCAAAGTTCCAGGCTCTTTCAGTCCCCCACCTTAGCCTTCCAAATCCACAGCCCCATTGTCTGCCAATCCACTGTCTTTGGGGAATTGTAGCCTAAGGCTGGGGACTCCTACCCAAATGATCACTGTCTGTTCACTATGATCCCAACTCCATCCACAAATGGATGCTCTTCTATTTGCTATATTCTTCCCTTTTTTCTTTGAGTTGGAGTCTCACTCTGTTACCCAGGGTGGAAGGCAGTAGCTGTCTCCCAGCCACTGCAGACTTGACCTATCGGACTCTGGCGAGACTTACCTCAGACTTCTGAAGAGCTGGAATGACATGCACACACCACTACCCCTGGTTCATTACTGATGGAGGTTAGAGACGAGATCTCACCCA
>NW_006959483.1:0-10036 GCF_000164805.1 Carlito syrichta
AAAACTCAGCCCACAACAGACAGATTAATTGGAGAAAAGGCAAACAATGTATTTAATGTGTATACATGGGAGCCTTCAGAATGAAGACCCAACTCCCCAAAGGGGTGAAAAAGCTTATAAACTATCTGGAAGTCAAAGGAAGAATGTGGGCTTGGATTCTGTAAAACAGTTTATGGGAACGGGAGGAAAGGAATTCTGTTTAGGGGCAAGAAATGATTGAAAGGGAAAATCCAAAGGGCTTGACAAGCATACAATGGCCTGCTGGGCCTACAGAGTAGACAAAAGTCAGCTCTTTCACAAAAGACTGTCTAGATTTGCTGACCAACTTTAGTCTATTTTTCCTCTGTGATATATAAGTTTAATTCATGAAAACTCAGAGAAGGGAGCTAATTTTTCTTCTTTGGTAGTTACAGACTTTAGGCAGATAAAGGAACTTAAGAGAATTTTATCCTATTTTTTTGGAGAGACTGGTGATGAGGGAGGTGTGTTAGAGAAACTTTAAGGCTCCTTTTAAAGTTCAGCATGTACAAAGCACCATATTTTGCAATATTGTTTTCTGAGCCTTAATATTAGTGTGCTGGAATGAGAAGAGAAACTCAAAACAACTTTTAGACAAGCAGAACACTCTCCTCTAAATTTGTGTGTCTCCAAGTCATCCTCTTACAGCTCCCAGGAGGCAGACAAACAAATGACTTTGCTTCTAAACCTGGAAGTGAACTGATATCTCATACTGTGAACAAGGGCCCTATTGAATGTGGCATTTGTGAATTTAGATAAATATTCTCAAAATCATGCTTCACCACTATAATTCTTTCACTATACCATAATTGAGGAAGACAATAAATAATATTATACCTTCATGGGACTCATATTTTAATATTGCTATGATCTTTAACCTATTAGATTTTTTAACGACAGCTTCTCATTCTAGAAAGCACTTTAGGTCTAACTTTATATGGTCAAATGTAACTGCCTGTCCATTTCCTATTTCCTACATAATTTTCTCCTAGAACGTCCCCTCAAGGTCTTCAAATGCTAAGAAACCAGTTTTCAAGGGATCTGTCAGTTAAATTCTTTAGACTGGACCACACAATCCATGTACATACATGCAAAGAAGAATTATGTAACCATCTGAAGGCTTCAGGAACTTGCTACATGTACATTCTACCCACTCATTTAGAAGATGCATCTTTATCATTGATCTAGTGACATAATGTCATTTTCTAAGTCATTATTATGTTTATCAATGTTGTTAAAATTGATCTAAACATTTCAAACTTATAATTACTATCAATTACTATTAATTTTATGGTAAGTTATAATAATGTGGCCATAGAGAACTATGGACTTGACATCTTCAAACAAGCTGAAATCTAAACAAGGGAAATAAGAATAGAACTTCTCTGTTTCAGATTTAGTTTAAATTGTGGGTGCACAGAGTTCACAGAATATAAAGGCAGGTGCTCTCTCAAGAAACATGCTCAATAGACAGACTAAGCATATACATAGGGCATCAGCAAAGGGCACTGGACATTAAGAACTCTTATTCTTGAAGAATTTTTTTCAAAATTTTTACTCCAAAAATTTAGCATAAAAAAGTCTGACAACATCAAGTATACGCATAGACATAGAACAAGAGCTGCTGTCCACTACTACTGAGAGTGTAAATATTACCATGTTAGAACATAAATTGGTAACAGTTGGAAAATGTAAGGGTGTATATATAATATGATTCAGTGATTTTCCTCTTAAGGACTTAACCTCCAAAGTTCTGGCACAGATATACATGTACACAAGAAAGCATGCTTCAGTCATCAGTAAGAGAATGGATAAATCAGTTGTGGTATATTCACATAAATGAACACCATACAGAAGTAGTCAAGTGGCTTCAGAGATCGTCCAGATGAGCAATTCTCAAATCTAATAAGAATCACCTGGGACCTTTAAAGAAACAATTTCACATCAGTATATTTGGGTGTGGAGTCTGGTGCACCTGCTTTGCATGAGTAAATGTTTGGAAAACACTGATCTAGATTATCTGCAGATTATTAAAACTGTAGCCAGAGGGATAAATTTACTTGTCTAGGGTAATCCAGTTGGTAAAGGAGTGAGTGGGGACCTGAACCAGGTTTTCCTGTGTCCTGGCTCAAGCTTCTCTCCGGTCTATACTATTGCCTTCCTGCAGGTCAAAGGGAGATCAGGAAGTTAGTTTAACTAGCTAGTTCATCAAGAGTGTTAAACTGAAAAAGTTAAACTCCAAGTAAGAGAGCATATCATCCTTCTAGTCTGCTCTTCCTAGGGGAAGTATCATTTAAACTGAGATATATAAAGTAAGGCTTAGGTAAGGAAACAATACATGCCCACGCCACAGAAACAAGAAAAACAGTGACACCATTGAATAACTGAGATTCAGTAGAGCTGAACCTAGGGTGCAAGAGAAGAGGTGGCAAGGAAGGAGACTAGCAAGGTGACAGAGGTCACATAAAGGTTATACAGTTATATGTCATGTAAAGGAAATTGGTTGCCACATAAAAAAGAGTGAAGCTCTATGTATTCTCTTTTCTGTCACATTTCTCTTCCACCATTAGAGGCAAGGCCACCCTGATTGGGGTGTTTCTTATGCCCATACATTTTGTTATTGCATGTGCATTTGTGTGTGTATATAATTGTTTCATATTTTGTTCACATCATACTATGGTGATTTACTATACAAATTCTCCTAAAATTTACTTTTTCACTTATTATATCTTTGAGTTTTTTTCCTGTCAATAATTACTTGATGCCCATTTCTATTTTTAATTTTTTGAATTTTTAAGCATTTAATAAATTTTGTGTTGAGAAAAAATACAAATGTTTAACATGTCAACAAAAACATCTAGTTTGTAGGGAACTTAAATCATGATAATATTTACCTGCTCTTTTTCATCATGATATTTATCTATTTCATCCTATTTAATTAGTCACATGCTTATGATAGCAAGCTGAGAAATTTTACTACATTGTGCTGTCTGCACGTTTTAATTTCCAACAATTTTACTTTATTATTTTTTTGTTATGCTTTATCTTGAATAACATAGCCTGTCTTAACTTTAATATCTAATTTGACATTCTTTTTTTTTGAGTTGGAGTCTCACTCTGTCAACCAGACTGGAGTGCAGTGGCACATTCCCGGCCACTGCAGCCTCAACCTGCTGGGCTCCAGCAATCCTTCCACCTCACCCTTCCAAGTAGTCGGAACTACAGGTGTGTACTACCACGCTGGGCTAATTTTTTTGATTTATTGCAGAGACGAGGTCTCACCAAGTTGCCCAGGTGAGTCTTGAACCTACAGGCTCAGGCAATCCATTCACCTTGGCCTCCCAAAGTCCTGGGATTACAGACTGAGCCACTAAGCCTGGCCTGATTTGACTTTCATATCACTAACACAAACTTATTTTTTATTCTCACTTATGTGATTGATCAAACATAATTTTAGTTTTCCCATTCTATTTTGTTTTAGTAGTTCTTGCAAATGTAGCAAATAGATGAATGAGAAAAAGAATACAAGCTGGGACTTCTTATTCTTTTTAAATTGGTATTTACTTTTTTTGTACTTTTTGGTAATGATTTTTTATCAATATTTTTTATTTTAATATTTTGGGGTACAGTTAAGGGTTAGATATACAAATATGCTTTGTTCAGGCATCCTTGCTGATAAGGGGTATTTCCCGTCCCCAGACAGATATTACTACCGTTAATCCCACCTCCCTTCCCCTCCCCACCATAGTTTGGTAATAATTTTTGCTCTTGTTATAAAATCTTTTTTTTTTTTGAGTTGGAGTCCCACTCTGTCGCTCAGACTGAAGTGCAGTGGCCACTCCCAGCCACCGCAGCCTCAACCTGCTGGGCTCCATCAATCCTTCTGCCTCAGCCTTCTGAGTAGCTGGAACTACAGGCGCGTGTTACCACGCCCGGCTAATTTTTTGATTTATTGTAGAGATGAGGTCTCGCCAAGTTGCCCGGGCGGGTCTTGAACCCGCAGGCTCAGGCAATCCGCTCACCTCGGCCTCCCAAAGCGCTGGGATTACAGGCTGAGCCACTGAGCCTGGCCATAAAATCTTAAATTGTATTTTAAACTACTTTATTATCGCTTGTATTCTTTGTCTTCTGATAAATAAATCATTTTATTTATTCAACATATTTATTGAGCACTTACTATATAAAATATTATTTGCTTTAAATATTACTAAGATGTGAAAAAGAAACAAATTATTTATGATTCTAACAGTAATTTTCTCACAAACTTCAGACTCTTTCAGCTTATAGGTATATATTATACCAAACAAAATTAATATATTTTTTAACTTGGTAAAAAATTTAAGCCAGGCTTGGTGGCTCAGCCTGTAATCCCGTGACTTGGGAGACTGAGGTGAGTGGATTGCCTGAGCCCGCAGGTTTGAGACCCTCCTGGGCAACTTGGCGAGACCTTATCTCTACAATAAATCAAAAATCAACTGGGTGTGGTAGCATGCACCTGTAGTTCCAGCTACTTGGAAGGCTGAGGTGGAAGGATCGCCGGAGCCCAGCAGGTCAAGGCTGCAGTGGCCGGGAGCGGCCACTGCACTCCAGTCTGGGTGACAGAGTGAGACTCCAACTCAAAAAAAAAAATTATACCTTAGAATTTACCATCTTAAACATGTTTAAGTGTACAGTACAGTGGTGTTAACTAGGTGCATGTTGTTATGCAACAGATCTCTAGAACTTTTTCATTTTGCAAAACTGAAACTCTATACCATTGAAAACCTATTCCTCTTTTTGCCTTTCTGCATGCCCCTGGAAACCACTGCCCTACTTTATGTTTCTAAGAATTTGACTACTTTAGATATGTTATACGAGTGGAACCAGGCAGTATTTGTCTTTGTGTAACTGGCTTACTTCTTTCATTTTGCAAAACTGAAACTCTATACCATTGAAAACCTATTCCTCTTTTTGCCTTTCTGCATGCCCCTGGAAACCACTGCCCTACTTTATGTTTCTAAGAGTTTGACTACTTTAGATATGTTATACGAGTGGAACCAGGCAGTATTTGTCTTTGTGTAACTGGCTTACTTCACTCAGCATGTCCTCAATTTTTATTTATGTTGTAGCATGTGACAGCATTTCCTCCTTTTTAAAGGCTGAATTCACTGCATGTATTTACCACATTTTCTTTTGTTCCTCAATCATCAGTGGACATTTATTTTACTTTTACCTATTGGCTATCGTGAATAATACTGCCATGAACATGTGTGTGCAAATATATCTTGATATCTTATTGCAATTCCTTTAGATATATACACAGAAGGGAGATTGCTAAATAATATATCATTTCTATTTTTACATTTTTGAATAATCTCCATATTGTTTTCACCATTGTAACATTTTCTTTTTAAACCAACAGCTGCAGCATTTTACATTTTCATCAACAATGCACAAGGATTCCAATTTCCTCATATCTTCACCAAGATTTATCATTTTCTGCTGTACTGTAATAGTGGCCATCCTAATGGCTTTGAGGTGAAAACTTCCCTTTGTTCTGTAATGTCTCTACTGAAAATTTTGCTTTTATAGTATCATGGGCCCTCCATTTCTCTTGCTACTTTCACGATTCTCTCTTTGTCTTAGAATTTTGACAGTTTAATTTCAATTTGTCTCAGTGTACGCTTCTTTGAGTTCATGCTAGTTGGAGTCTTTTGAGTTTCATTGATCTAAATGTACATTTGCTTTATCAGATTTAGGAGTTTGTTGACCATTATGTCTTCAAATAAGTTCCCCACTACCTTTTTCTTTCAATTTTTCTTCAGCTCCTATTATGTGTGTGTATTGATCTGCTTGATCATGATCTATAGATTCCTTGATCTTTCTTCACTTCCCTCCATTGTTTTACTTTTTTTTTTTACTAAATGATTTCAAATGACCTGTCTTTGAGTACACTGACACTTTCTTCTCCTTGACAGTCTTCTGTTGAAACTCTCCCGTACATTTTTCAATTTGGTTATTGATTCTTCAACTTTAAAACTTCTGTTTAGTTACTGTTTATAGTATCTAACTCTGATAATATTATCATTTTTTCCCATTTTTCTAATTTCATGGGGTTGCCTACCTGTGTAACTCAATGTGCTCCTTTAAGATGAATATTTCCAATTTTTTGTTAGATAGTGTATAGGTCTTTGTTCTGTAGTATCAATTTCTGGAGATTCATTGTCATTTTTTGATTGGACCATATTTCCCTGTTTCTTCATGTGCCTTGTTATTTCTTTGCTGGGCTTTATGCATTTAGTAAAACAGCCTCCTCTCTCAGTCTGTATAGAATGGCTACATACAAGAAAAGACCTTTACCAATCAGACAGGCTAGAGATTCTGGGGGCCTCTCAAACCTTTTCTGGGCAGGAATCTTCTCTGGGCTTGTGCTTATTATATACAATTATACTTTGCCTGTCCTATGTTTGCTTTTTTGTTGTTTATTTGTTTGGAGACAGGGTCTTACTCTATTGCTCAGGCTGGATGGCATGATCATGACTAACTGTGCCCTCAGATTCCTAGACTCTAGCAATCCTCCCATCTCAGGCTTCTCAATAGCAAGGACTCCAGGCACATGCCACTATGTTCACTGTGCCATTTTCTTTTTTTAGGAAATCATGTGATTGCTTATTCCCTCTGCTGCCTATATGCAGTGCTGCAGGGTCTTTGGTGATGCAAGAAGCTGAGTTCTGTCTTCAGAGACCCCCATACATTCATCAGTTCACCATCAGCACTCTAGTAAAGTGTGACAGAAAACTGTCCCCTGGTACCCACTCTAACGTCTGGAAATTTGGATGCATATTCCAATCATTTATCTTACTCCCATGGGAGATGCTGTGAGTTGGTAATTTCTTCCCAATCATATTGAGCTCTACCTGTGTGGGTTAAGGTCTATTGTGAGTAAAATGAAACCATTTTCTTTTTGTTGTTGTTTTTAACCCATTTCAATGCAGGTGCTCTTAACTTTGCTTTTCCCTGGCATGCTGGGACTTTTTAGCTGGTTTCTAGAGTTCTTATAAAGACTCTTTGGACTGTCTATTGATTTTAAGCAGATGTCTCTGTTAGGAAATGAAGTCAGCGACTTCTCATTCTGCCATCTTGCTCTCAAAGCCAGTATTTTTATCTCTTTTTTAAAGAATAATTTATTTTTCAATTTTAAGTTTTCATTTTTATTCATTATTTTTCATTATCTTAGTCATCTTCAGTTTGGGTTATTAATTTTACTTTATTATTCTCACCTTCAACATTTTAAATTACCAATCACATAGGACCAGGGAAAATAAAGTCAAGTATTATGGTAATATTATTACTTTTTGAACTGTAGTCAGTTCCTAACTTCAAAAATTACAAAAAAAAAAATTGGCAGAGGTAGGAAATACATATTTCAATTTGGAATGTATATAAATGTCCTTTGGATTATGGTATATAATCCTGGGCTAACATGATTATCCATGGCTGATTCAAGAAGAAATAAGAATGTGCTTCAAAGCACATTCCACTCTTTTGCATTGAAGAACTGAGAAATAAAACCTTCAGACTCTTTGAGTTTAGAGAAGGAAGGAGATGAGGACGTTTGAAAGAGAGGAACAGCCTGGCCACAATCCTTAAGACAGAAACTAATATGAGGACAAACTAGCAGATACAGCCATAAAATTTTAAAGACAGTGAGGTATAAACCACAATTTTAAGTCATGTCTTGATTGATACCATTAACCACTACCACTGTTATCCAAGTTTCAAAAAAATTGTCACTGACAATAGCAATTATCCATTCATTCAGTGAACATCAGTCTTAAGTTATATGAATACCATGCTGTATGAAACAGACACAATTCCTAATCCCATATGATTTACATTCAAGTTCCATGTTTTTGATTGCTTAGGGAATGGGTGAGACGGACTATATTCACATTTGAGGGTGAAGTGGACCAGGAACAGCAAAAGTCTTCCAATAAACAAGAGCAGGAGGACCCTAACATGCTTTGGATTTGTGAAATTAGCCTTTGGCTATGGTATTTGAATACTAAAATAAAGCAGATAAAGGATTTGGGAATAATCATGTTACACATGCAAGACTCCATATTTTATTGCTCAATATCTTTAATCACCCATACAATAACTATTTCAATGACCATCATCTGTTCTTTAAACAGTATAACAGAATATCTGCACTGTGAAAATATTTTTCAGTATTTATTATTTTTGAAAGGCACATTGAATAACATATAACCAGAGACCCTGCAGAACTGAGAATGTCAATATGGGCATTGACAAGTGCTATAAAATTAGATATTTAAGCCTTGAAAGCAGCATAAAGAAAATCTGAAGCTAGCTTGATTTTAACACCTCTGAAATTAAATGTTTGAAGCTCACAGGATTATCTTTTTATCCTTTAAATTTAAAATTTTCACAAGAGATTCATCTTGTTTATTTGAGCTTATTTTATCTTACTGATTTCTAATCTTTGAATTTGTTATAAGTTCTGTATTTTTCTCTTCTCCACTAGTTTTAAAGATAAAATTTTGAACTAGTTGTTTTATTACCTCCTCATCAAAAGAGGGGAGGGAGAAACTTTTTTTTCAGCAGATTAGATCTTTTTGTTCTAATTTCCATATCCATTGTCTTTCTTTTCACAGCAAAAATAAAAATAATTGAATTCTTACAACATATCCTTTTATCATTCTATACATTCTTTTCAATTATTGTAAAAGTTCTCTTCTATATTCTGGAGACATCTCTTAGATATAATTTGGATAGTGTTTTGCAGCTTATTCTGCAAACTTTCCCCTTTGTTTCTATTTCCTTTATCTTTTTTTATATTTTAAAACCTAGGCTCCTAATTTTTAAGACATAGTGTATCCTCTTTTTTTCTTAAAGAGAATATACAAATTTCAATGTCAAATTTTGTTCTGTTTCATGAATCAAGTGTTCATTTTGGGGGGCAAAATGTTATAGTTATGGTGTGCTTTTGTGTGTGTATGCAGATATTTTTTATAATACCAGTTTATGTATACTCTGCTACCTCTCATGATTGACCCAAAGAACCCAACTAATGATTATTATGAATGTTAAACTTTGTTTTGTCTATCACAGTAAAGCAGGTGGTAGTCATAGCCCATGAACAGATATTGTGAGTTTTATTGTTTCATTAGCAACCACAGAATTTAACATTATTTCAGTAGTAATAGAGAGAGCTGAAAAACCCATCCTCCTCTCTATCATTATGTCCTTAGCCTTGCTTATAGATGCCACACTAGAGATAGTTTACTTATTGAACCCCCACCCCCCCCTTTTTTTTATTAGGAGTCTCACTCTGTTACCCAGGCTGGAGTGCAGTGGCACTCTGCTCATGGCTACCACAGCCTCAACCTACTGGGTTCAGGCAATCCTTCTGCCTCAGCCTTTGAAGTAGCTGCAATTACAAACCTGAGCCACCACACCTGGATACTTTTTTGATTTATTGTAGAGATGAGGTCTCACAAGTTTGCTCAGGCAGTCTTCTCACCTCAGCCTCCCAGAGTGCTGGGATTATAGGCATGGGCCACTGTGCCCTGGCAGAAACTCTTTTATTTTGGCTTATAAGCTACCCTGCCACATTCTCTTGTGCTTATGTAGTTACTTGTTCCATGCCTAGGTCAAATTCACTGCAGTTTCAATAACCTGCCTGCATACTCTCAAACCCCACAGATCCCACACTCAGAAATCTGTTTAATTTCATAAGGAAATGAGGCATTACTTTTATAAAACTTTGTTTTGTTTTATTTTTCCTTCCAGTGTCATTACATCCTCTTGTCATCAACTTTCTTTTTTTCCTACTGTATTAGATTCTTGTGGCTGCTGTAACAAGTTACAAACTTGGCAGTGTAAAATAACATAATTTCATCTTCTTGTAGTTCTAGAAGTTAAAAATCCAAAATAAGTATTGCTGTGCCAAAATCAAGGTGTCAACAGGCCCACTCTTCCTCCAGAGATTCTAAAGGGGAATCTGTTCTTTATC
>NW_006959484.1:0-720 GCF_000164805.1 Carlito syrichta
GATCACTCAGTATTATCCAGGTTGCTGCAAAGCTCATGATTTTGTTCTTCTTTATGACTGTGTAATATTCCATTGGAGATATATATATATATATATATATATATATATATATACCAATTTTTTTATCCAGTCCTCTTTTGATGGGCAACATGGTTGGTTCCATGTTCTTGCTATTGTGAACAATGTTGTGATAAACACACGTGTGCAGGTTTCTTTTTTATAGAGTGATTTGAGTTCTTCCGGGTATATTCCCAGTAGGCGATTGTGGGATCATACGGAAGGTCGATTTTTAGAATTTTTAGGAATTGCCATACTGTTTGCTACAGAGGCTGTCCTAGTTTACACACCCACCAACAGTGTAGAAGTGTTTCCTTTTCGCCACATCCTCTCCAGCATCTGTTATTTTTTGAGTTACTGATGGCCATTCTGACTGGAGTTAGGTGGTGTCTCAGTGTAGTTTTAATTTGCATTTCTTTGATGACTAGTAAGGCTGAACATTTTTTCATGTATCTTTTGGCTGCTCGTATGTCTTCTTTTGAGAACTGTCTATTCATATATTTAGCCCACTTTGAAATGGGGCTGTTTGTTTTTTTCTTTTTAGCACGTTTGAGTTCCTTGTAGATCCTAGATGTTAGGACTTTGTCAGACATACAGTTGGCAATTATTTTTCCCAGTCTGTGGGCTGTCTCCCTGCTCTCTTGATGGTTTCTTTGGCTTTGC
>NW_006959485.1:0-809 GCF_000164805.1 Carlito syrichta
CATACATTACAATAACCCTACTAGGCCATCTTTTTCGGCAGGAAAATTGCATCTGTGAAGAATTTCCAAAAACATAACCAGATCTATCCCCCTACCGTGACTTCCTGGATCCAGGAGAAATGAACTAAGAGTCTGACATCTTTAAAATATGAGTAAGAGGCATCGACCATCTATTCTCTACAGAGGTTGCAACCTGTGGGGCTTCATCTACATAATAAGAACCTTGGTTCCCAAAACCCCCTTATCTTAACTCAGACCTTTCTTTCTACTGATTTCAGATCCTTACACAATAGCTTAACTCTCAACCAAACTGTCAACTAAAGGTTGCCCTAAACCCATCTGTGACTTGTACCCTCCCCCATGCCCTGCCTTTTTAGGTCAAAGCAACAATTCCTGTCTGTGCCCACCCCCCAGTGTGTAAACACAAATTGTAATCCATCTGCCTCAGGCACACTTACTCAGGACCTCTTAGAATTTGTGTAACCTGGGCTGCAGTTACTCAGACTAGCTCAGAATATGCCTCTGCAAACATATTCTGGGAAAATTTACATTTTTCCATCATTAGTACATATGTGAATACCAAGGTCGTGAGATGGTAAAAAGAACCCTAAAGTTGAGAGCAGAAGCAGTTTCGTCTTTCAGTCTCAGTTTTTCCACTGTAAAATAAATCAGCTAAGCCAGGGGTTGTAAGATATAAAAAACCACTCACACCTAACCTATAGATTTCTTTTTCTTTTTTTTTTTTAGATTTATTTTCTATCAAGTATTATGGTTTGTTGAGAGGCATTTAGAGAGAGAAATAATCTTTT
>NW_006959486.1:0-905 GCF_000164805.1 Carlito syrichta
AATTAGTTCACATTTACAGGTTCCAAGGGTTAGGACATGGACATGTCTTTCTGAGACCACCAGTCAACCCACTATACTGACACATAGCCACTGTTTTAGTGGGCTTAACTTTCTTTTTACTTTTTATTGAAAAAGAGCCCATATCACAAGCATTCATCATTTTCACAATCAGAACATACTCGTGTACCCAGATTACGAAACAGATCTTCACCACCTTCTGAAAAACTTTCATGTCCTCATCTGTAAAATGGAGATGATAGTCATAGTGGCCCTCCTGGGACTGCTGAAAGATGGATACCAAGAGATAAGAGTTGCAAAAAGCTCAGCCCTGTGCCAAACTCATACATAGTATGCACTCAATAAAAACTATTATTAGTCCCCCAAAACAACTCTCTCTCTCTCTCTCTCTCTCTCTCACACACACACACACACACACACACACACACACACACACAGAGAGACGTGGTCTTCTCTTGGATACCAAGAGTGCCAAGACAGAGTGTTAAGCAGATGAAAGCATTTGCACATCTTCACATCTTCAAATAAAGCCTTGAAGAAGAGCAGAATGACCCTGCCCCCAGCTTCCGGCTGGTTCCAGGCAAACAAAGGGACTGCCGTAATCAGGAGAGTGGCAATTTTCACACTTGTATCACATGCATCACCTATGGAGGTACCAGGAAAGCAAATTGAGTTTATGTTGCAAATAGAAAATGATGACACTAATTATCTTACATTGTAGTGGCCTGGGATAGTTCCCTGAGCACTTTGCCTTCCATTATCGTGTTTGATCACACCATGAAAAAGAAGAGACTTCCATCTCAGGTGTTCCTGGCTATATTCTAGATTTGAGACTACTGCCTCTCCCCACTGTGAGTTTTGTCTGGGGGGCTTTTTTTTTCCAGAAA
>NW_006959487.1:0-784 GCF_000164805.1 Carlito syrichta
GGCCATGTCACCGGGGCTGGTCTCTGAACCCTGGGCTCAGGCAGCCTCCCGCCTCAGCCTACCAGGGCACGGGGATGATGGCCGTGAGCCACGATGCCCAGCCTGGATCACAAGTCCTGTTGGCAGGTTCTATGCAAAGGCATGCCTCAGGTTGGAGGCCACTGCATCCCGTGTACCTGGTACCACGGGTGATGTCACGCGCTACTTGAGTGTTTGCATTCTAGCAAGTGATGAAGTCTCACTACATGGCCCAGGTTGGTCTCGAACTCCCTGGCTCCAGGGTTCCCCCATCTCGGCCTTGCAAAACCACAGCCTGATTTTGTGCCAATGCACCATCTTTCAGAAACTCTAGGCCCAAGACTCGGGCCTCCTTCCCAAATGATGTTTGTCTGTTCATGATGATCCAACTCCATACACAAATGGATGCTCTTCTTTTATTTCCTGTATTCCTTTTTTCTTTGAATCGGAGTCTCACTCTGTCACCCAGTCTGGAGGGTGGTGACTCCCTCCTGGCCACTGCAGCCTTGGCCTTCTGGGCTCCAGTGAGCCTTTCCCTGAACATTCGAGGATCCTGAAAGACAGGCGCCTGCCACCACATCTGTCTCATTTGTGATAGAGGGTAGAGACAAGGTCTCACTGACGTGTCTGGGCAGGTCTCAGCCCACGGGCTTGTTTCAGCCAATGGCTTTGGCCTCCCAAAGCAAAGGGATGATGATGCTGAGCCCCCAAGCCCGGCCTCGATTCTTCGTCACAAATAAAACTGAAAGCCCTGGTTTGGCTGCTC
>NW_006959488.1:0-580 GCF_000164805.1 Carlito syrichta
CTTTCTTTTTTTTCTTTCTCTCTTCCTTTCTTCCTTTCTTCCTTTTTTCTATCTTCCTTTCTTCCTTCCTTTCTTTCTTACTTTCTTTTCTTTTCTTTTCTCACAATGTTGCCCAGGCTGCTCTTAAACCACCCAAATCGGGACATCCTCTAGGCCTTTGCCTCCCAAACTGCCACGATCACAGACTTTCCATTTGGTCGACATCCTGGTCCTCCTGACTGGTCTTGAGCCCTGGGCCAGAAGTGATCCTTCTGCCATGCCTCTGGTTTTGCTTGGGATCGTGGAGGGGGCTTGCTCTGGTGTCCAACCTAATCTCTAGCTCCTGGGCTTCAGCCATCTTCCTGTCTAGGCCTCCCAGACTGCTGAAGAGACAGACATGTGTTGCGAGGCTGTCCCCCCTCCCCTGATGATTTGAGAGGCAAGCCTTCCCTTTCCCAGAGGTGACCCTTTTGAGGAGCATGTGGGTCCAACCTGTGGAATGAAAGCAGGTGGAGGTGTGGGCGCTCTGGTGGTGATGTGCCCCTGTGCCAGTGGCTGTCCTCGGGGATGACTCGATGAGTGACTATGGCCACCCTTGATG
>NW_006959489.1:0-784 GCF_000164805.1 Carlito syrichta
CAGTTACTGACCCTCTTCTATGATGGACGGTTGCCCCAGTGGTTGGTCCACCTCAGTGAAGGGTGCACCAGTGACCGAACCTCCTTTGTGATTGGTGTGCCAGTGACTGTTCCTCCTCCATTATGTTTTTCTCAGTGACTGGGACTCCTTTGTGATTGGTGCCCTAGTGACTGGCCCTCCACTCTAATGGTTGCCCCAGTGGTACACCTTTTTGATGACTGTCCCAATGACTGGTCTGCTTTTATATTGTGCTTCTAGTGAGGGATGCTTCTCTTATGGGTTTAACAGTAATTTACCCTTATCTATGTTGGGCTTCCAGTGACCAGCCCACCTCTCTGAGGCATACCCTCGTGATTGCTTTGCATATGTGATGGTTGTCCCTGTGACCGGCCTCCTTCTGTTATGGGTTCCTGAGTGACTGTCCTTCCTCTGTGGTGCCCCAGGGATTTGCCCCCCACTGTGATGGGTGCCGCTGTGACTGACACTTTTCTGTGATGTTTGCCCCATTGACTGGCACTACTCAGTATAACATTCCCTAGTGACTGATCCTCCTCTATGATCAGTGCTCCAGTGACTAGATTTTCTCTATGATCGCTACTCTGTGATGAGTGCCAGAGTGAATTGCTCTTCTCTGTGGTGGTTGTCCCAGTGACAGGCTCTTCTCTGTAATAGGTGCCCTGTGATTACTGTTCTTCAGTGATACATGCCCCAGTCACCGTCCCTCCTCCAAAATAGTTTCCGCCATGACTGACCCTCCTATCAGATGGAATATACAGTGACTTGT
>NW_006959490.1:0-624 GCF_000164805.1 Carlito syrichta
CTCCAGAGTTTCTGTTTCATTGGTTTGAAGTGGCCCCAGAATTTGCATTTCTAACAAGCTCCCAATTGACATTGAGACTTCTGGTTCTGGAGTAACACTTTGAAAACAATTGTCCTACAGCTAAAATGTGATTCCTTTCAAGCGTGTCCATGACTTGGCTTCCCTAGAGAAGATGGTTGTTGCTTCTTTGTTTATAAAGGCATCTGGCCTGGCTGCATGAAAAAATGTGAATTCCACACTTCCATGCTGTTAAAATGTCATCATGGCATCACGCATGAATCTCCCATGGAGGGGAAGCAGCCATCTGCACTGCTCTCAGAGTGTGGGTCAGACAGCTGCCATTCAGGTCCTCCTGAGTCCAGGGGTCACAGGCTGTTTGCACTCATCAGCGAGGTTGTTGAATAAAAGGGCAGGTTCTCTGCACCATCTCACTGTACAATTATTAACTCAGTGCTGGAAGAGCTTGGTGACTTCAAGATATTTTTAAACTATACTATAAATGTGTACATTGCACATCAATGAAGGCCTAATTTCTGTGTTCGCCTATAAGATTGTTAAGAAGATGAAATAATTAGAATTTTAATGATATTTGGAATTTTAACTGTTACACAGAGCCTGCTTTTA
>NW_006959491.1:0-1308 GCF_000164805.1 Carlito syrichta
AACCTGTTCAGTAAATGGTACTGGGAAAACTGGCTGACCACAAGCAGAAGATTGAAACAGGACCCCTTCCT
Organism: Carlito syrichta; assembly: GCF_000164805.1. Taxonomy (NCBI): domain Eukaryota; kingdom Metazoa; phylum Chordata; class Mammalia; order Primates; family Tarsiidae; genus Carlito; species Carlito syrichta. The sequence continues at coordinate 72 of NW_006959491.1, forward strand.
ATCATCATATACAAAAATTAACTCTAAATGTATCAAGGACCTAAATGTAAGACCTCAAACTATAAGAATGCTAAAAAACGCATGAGAGACTGTTATGCAAATTGGAACTGACAACAAATTTCTATTCAGAACCCTAAAGGCCAAAACCTTAAGAAATGAGACAGATAAGTGGGACCTCCTCAAACTAATGAGCTTCTGCAAAGCAAAGGAAACCATCAACAGAACAGGGAGACAGCCCACAGAATGGGAAAATATATTTGCCAACTCCATAACTGACAAAGGCCTAACATATAGTATCGACAAGAAACTCAAACATGTCACAAGGAAAAAAATTACAGCCCCAATAAATGTGGGCAAAAGACATGAATAAACACATCTCAAAAGAAGATATAAAGAGCCAACAGAAACCAGAAAAAGTGCTCAACCTCACTCATCATCAGAGAAATGCAAATCAAAACCACATTGAGACACCACCTAACCCCATGGAATGGGCATCATTAATAAAACAAACAACACCAGACGCTGGCAAGCGTGTCGAGAAAAAGAAACACTTCTACACTGCTAGTGGGATGAAAACTAGTGCAACCCCTTTGGAAGACAGTGTGGTGATTTCTGAAAAAACTAGAAACTATCTTTCCATATGTCCCAGTGATTCCCCTAGCGGGAGTATACCCAGAGGAACTCAAATCATTCTACAAAAATGATACCTGCACACGTATGTTTGTTGTCGTTCTATTCACAATAACAAAAACATGGAACCAACCAAGTTGCCCATCAAAGATGGACGGAATAAAAAAGTGTGGTTTATATGTACAATGAAATATTATACAGCCATAAATAGGGACAAATATATGAACTTAGCAGCAACTTAGATGGATTTGGAGTTGATTATACTCAGTGATCTATCACAGGAACAAAGAACAGGATACCATATGGTTTCACTCAGCAGACCTTGAAAACTTATAATACTATAAGAAAACTATTGGCAGTAATGGAAAACAGACACAGGAGGGGGGGTTGACAGTTGAGGGAAACTGCCAGGGAAGGGAGGGCATAACTCATCGTAAAGGGTACCTGCATTATCACTGTTTATATACCTAAACCCTGACTTGTACTCCACATCTCTATAATAAAAAAAGAACTGTAAAATAATTTTTTAAAGTACAAAAGGTGTTTTTTTAAAAGAGATGAGAAAAAGAAAAAGTAAAAAGCTAGAAATATGATAAGCACTGCAAAA
>NW_006959492.1:0-679 GCF_000164805.1 Carlito syrichta
AAACAAGAAGAAATATAGTCATCAATAATGCCATGTAATTTACTCCCCATGAAGAAATGCTCAATTTCACTAATCATCAGGGAGTTGCAAATCAAAACCACACTGAGATACCACCTAACTCCAGTCAGAATGGCAATTATCAACAACTCAAAAAAATAACAGCTGCTGGAGAGGGTGTGGTGAAAAGGGAACACTTCTACACTGTTGGTGGGAATGTAAACTAGTGCAACCTCTGTGGAAAGCAGTGTGGCGATTCCTAAAAGCTCTAAAAATCGACCTTCCATATGACCCGGCAATCCCCCTACTGTGAATATACCCTGAAGAACTCAAATCACTCTATAAAAAAGATACCTGCACACGTATGTTTATCATAGCATTGTTCACAATAGCAAGAACCTGAAAACAACCATGCTGCCCATCAAAAGAGGACTGGATTAAAAAAATGTGGTACATATACACGATGGAATACTACGCAGCCATAAAAAAAAAATCATGAATTTTGCAGCAACCTGGATGGAACTAGAGTCTATAATACTGAATGACCTCTCACAGAAACAAAAATCCGAGTATCACATGGTCTCACTCATATAATGGACCTTGAACATCCAACGTAATACTATAAGAAAATGACGGTACTGGGAAACTATGGGGGGGGGACGGGGATGGGATTAACAGTAGC
>NW_006959493.1:0-1342 GCF_000164805.1 Carlito syrichta
GAAGAATAGAGTACTGAACTAACATCAGAAGGGAAAGCCTCTCCCACTGACACTGAATACCATAACTAAAGATAAAACAAGAGATCTGTCACAAATGAGGAAAAACCAAAGGAAGATCTCAGGTAATTTCAAGTGTTCCAAAGACAAAACTCTTGAAAAATCAGACCTTGGTGCTCAAACAATGGAAGCCACCAATGACTTTGACAGCCATCAATGACTGGCCCCAGAATGCAACAGAGATTAGGGAATGGATGGAAAGAGTGAATAAGACTCAAGAAAGATAAGATGCAACACTGAAATGTTGCAACAGATATTTTGGCAATAAAAAATCTCATCCAGGAAATAAATAACAAAATGAGAAGCATGGAAAGCAGAATCAATCTAGCTGAAGAAAGAACCTCAGAATGTGAAGATCAGAACAAGGAATTAACCAGATCTGTAAAAAACATAGAAAGAAGACCCAGAAAGAAAGATCAAAGCCTACAAGAGATTTGCAGTTATATCAAGAGGATGAACCAACACATGGTTAGTATCCCAGAAGAAGAAAAGGAAATGGAGAACAACTTGGAGCAAGTATTCCAGGAGATAATCCAAGAAAACTTTCCCCATCTCACCAGAGATGTGACCAGCAAAGTAAAAGAGATACAGAGAAGTCAAACTCCTGGACACATAGTAATTCACCTATACAAAGTAGACACAAAAGAAAAATCCTAAAGACAGCAAGAGAGAAAGGTCAGACTACCTACCAGGGAAAACCAATCAGAATAGCAGAAGACCTATTGGCAGAAACACTACAAGCAAGAAGAGACTGGACCAATATTTAAAATCCTCAAAGATAAACAATTTCAAACAAGAATTTTCTACCCAGTCAAGCTCAGCTTTATCAGTGATGGAGAATTAAAATCCTTCCCAGATGTCCAATCCCTAGATTTGCAGCTTCTTGACCAGCTCTATAGGAGACACTTAAAAAGGTATTAAGCACAGAAGAAAGAAAAAAAAAAAAGAATGATCACATACTTCCAAAGAGAACAGCAGAGACAGAATCAACAGAAAATATAGCACAACAAGAAACTTGAAAACACACACACACACACACACACACACATACACACACACACACATCAACCCCAAAGCCAAAGAAAGCAAGCAAAGAAAAAACTTTATTAGAACCTCATGATAGCAATAAACAATCACATTTCAGTAATCAGCCTGAATGTTAATGGACTGAAAGCACCACTGAGAAGACACAGAATGGCAGACTGGATAAGAAACCTTGACCCAATTATTTTCTGCATCCAAGAGACTCATCTCACTACAAGGATGCACACAGACTCAAAGTTAA
>NW_006959494.1:0-680 GCF_000164805.1 Carlito syrichta
GGGTTCCATTCCTCAAGAACTTTATGGGAGTCTTTCTGTTGATATCCAAGCAACTGGAATTCTAGGTCACCAAAAAATATCTTGGCATCTTGCTCAGAATGAAGCAGGAATTTCAATAATGGGAGTCCTCATATACAAAACACTACACGCCTTCTTGCTACGGAAGAATAAGGAATCTTGGTTACACGAGGCCTCCATCCCAAAAACCTACAGACCGTCTTGCTAAGACATAACCTCCATTCAGTTTTTGGGAGTAGGAATCTGGATAATGGGAGTCCTCATATACAGGAAACTGCACTGTCTATTGCTAAAGGAGAATATGGAATCTGGTTTTCACGTGACCTCCATCCCAATAATTCTTCAGAGTTTCTTGCTAAGGGCTAAACACGAATTTGTGTTTTTGAAGCATAAACTAGGGACATGAAATCCTCATATACAGGCAATGTACTGATTTTTCCTAAGAAAGAATAAGGAATGTGGGTGCCATGTTTTCTCAATCTCCAAAAAAGTATACGGCGTCTTCCTAGGATCTAAACCAGGATCAAGCTTTTGACACATGTATCTGTTAACAGGAGAACTCATATACAGGTAAGTGTGTGGCTTTTTGCTAAAAATAATGAATCTGGCTTTATACGAATCCTCAGTCCTGAAAATCTACAGGGCATCTTACTGACGGTTAA
>NW_006959495.1:0-704 GCF_000164805.1 Carlito syrichta
CCTCGTTATCCCAGTGCTTTGGGAGGCTGAGGCCAGCAGCTAGCCCTAGCCTGCAAACCACCACCCAACCGGGCACCTCGGTGAGACCTCATCTTTACCCTCTGTCCCAAATGAGTTGGGCTTGGTACTGCATACCTATCATTCTGGCTCCTTGGAAGGCTGGGGAAAGTCTGACCAGAACCTGGAGCACCAAGGCTGCTGTGGCTGGGTGAGAGATACAGCTCTTCACCCTGGTTGACAGATTGAGAGTCTGACTCACAGAAAAAAAGAAAAAAAGGGAAATAAGCATTCATTTGTGGATGGAGTTGGGATCATCGTGAACAGACAGAGGTCATGGAAAGGAGGCCCCAGTCTTGGGCCTATAGTTCCCGAAAGACTAGATGGGCTTACAGTTGAGCTGTGTCTTTGGGAGGCTGAGTCGGGGGACCGCTGGAGCCTGGGAGTTCGAGACCAGCCAGGGACACGTAGAGAGACCTCGTCACTCCCCGAAATGCAAACACTGAAGTCACACGTGTTGGTGCCCACAGTCCCAACTACACAGGATGCAGGGCAAGAAAACAGATGGAAAACCCTATAATTTGCAGTATACACAAACGTTTTGCAGCTTTGCCAGACCGCCTTCATTTTTCTGCGCCCAATGGCCACACTTTGCCTGGTGCTGTCTGTTCCTTGAGCTCACACATGTGTTTCCTGTGGGGCACGAA
>NW_006959496.1:0-767 GCF_000164805.1 Carlito syrichta
GGGTTTGCAGGACCCTGGGTAAAATCCCAGCCGCCCTGAAACGGGAAAAAGAGTTACCTTTCCAGGGGTCCCACGTTTGGGCCCCAGTTACACAGTCCAGGCCCTGCTGAGAGATTTGAGGGTCCCTGGAAGGTGGGGCAACATCAGCGATTATTCTGGAGAAAGAAAGAGAAAGGGGGGAGAAAGAAAGAAACTGGACTCTGTCTAGTACAGAACCCGATTTAATGGGGCAAACCGTGAGCCTTTTATCCTAAAGTTTCATGGGCAAGATCACAAGATTTTCATGTGAACACAAAGCGAGGTAGTCTCAGGGTCCACAGCCTGCCTGTATCCCTAAGGCTCAGGTGGGCCTTCATGACTGGCTCCCAACAGTTAATCAATAGGCACACATCACAAAAGATTTTGGGTAATTTTGGCACCGATATAGGAGTGTCACTGTCACAGACATTCCTCACAGAGGTGGGCTAGTCAATGAGTAATCCATTATGGTGGAAGACATGTCACTGAGTCTATCATCGCAGAGGAAGGTCATCCCCTCTGGCACCCATTATGGATGCCACATTCAGTAACTGGGACACTCATGACAGTAGAAGGACAGTCACTTGGGCACTCATCAATGAGACTGTCAATCACTGGGAAACCCATCACAGAAGGAAGTAAGTTACTGGGTCTCCCATCACAGAGGAGAGAAGTCTATTGGGACACTAATCACAGAGAAGTTCAGTGACTGGTACACCCATAACAATTTTGGATCAGTCACTGCCATC
>NW_006959497.1:0-748 GCF_000164805.1 Carlito syrichta
ATCTTCAGCCTTCTTTCCTTTTGCTGTATGCTCACTGGTAGCTCCCTGGAGTTAGAAGTGGTTACCATAATCCTGTCAGCCTGCTCAGTGATGCCTGATAAGACTTATCTGGCCTGAAATTACCCAAGGAGAGAAGGGACACAAAATTTGTTCAGACTCGTGTGCCTCTTATGCCACTGAAGGTATTGCCCAAAGCTGGGGGCATGGTAAGTCATGTTGGGTGTTGAGTGTTCTGTTGTTTTCAGGGTGAAGGAGATAGAGGCAAGGTAAGGCTGCAGGTGGAACCACTGTATTAGAGAATTAGCAGGAAGTCCTCTCCCCCTAGGGAGAGGTATGGAAGGAGGACATGTGGAAACAGAAACACAGGGTAGTGGGAGACCCTAGAGAGTCACCCTTATGTTTATTACCCTAAGAAGGGTAAAAGTGGAGAAGAAAAATAAGCCAGTCTCTGCCTCTGACTCATTTCTGTCTCTCTTCCCTATTTCAGGTTTCTGTCTTTCTGGCATTATGGCCTTTAGATTATTGTTGTTTTAGTTGCATCTTCAGTAAAATTTATACCCTGAATGCTGTGTGTGAGGGCATTGATCTGAATGGCAAGTTTAAGAAACCTGAGTGACTCCAAGAGAAAGAAGGTCAGATTGAAGTCAGAGTACAGGGTATGGGAGGGCATCATAGGCCTGTGACCTTTGGAGGCCTGCTGGGAATGAACGGAGGAGTGGGGAGAATTTACATGAGGAAGGCTGAGGAA
>NW_006959498.1:0-581 GCF_000164805.1 Carlito syrichta
ATCCTTTTCTTATAGTATTATGATAGTCGTTCAAGGTCCACTTATGAATGAGAACATGTGATACTCAGTTCTTTGTTTCTGTGAAGGATCACTCAGTATTATCCAGGTTGCTGCAAAGCTCATGATTTTGTTCTTCTTTATGACTGTGTAATATTCCATTGGAGATATATATATATATATATATATATATATATATATATATATATATATATATATATATATATATACCAATTTTTTTATCCAGTCCTCTTTTGATGGGCAACATGGTTGGTTCCATGTTCTTGCTATTGTGAACAATGTTGTGATAAACACACGTGTGCAGGTTTCTTTTTTATAGAGTGATTTGAGTTCTTCCGGGTATATTCCCAGTAGGCGATTGTGGGATCATACGGAAGGTCTATTTTTATAATTTTTAGGAATTGCCATACTGTTTGCTACAGAGGCTGTCCTAGTTTACACACCCACCAACAGTGTAGAAGTGTTTCCTTTTCGCCACATCCTCTCCAGCATCTGTTATTTTTTTGAGTTACTGATGGCCATTCTGACTGGAGTTAGGTGGTGTCTCAGTGTATTTTTAATTT
>NW_006959499.1:0-6221 GCF_000164805.1 Carlito syrichta
GCCTGCTGGTTAGGTAGTAAAGCCACCTAGTTGAGTCAGCTGGATATCCGGCTGGCTAGCTAGGTAGCTTGTTACTTAAGTAAGCTGGCTAGTCAGCTGGCTGGCCAGTTAAGTCAACTAGTTAAGTCATCTGTCTAGCCAGCTGGCTAACTATATAACAAGCTAGTTAATTCAATTTTCTTGCAAGCAGGCCAGCTATTTAAGTCAACTAGTTAATTCAGCTGGCTAGCAAGCTGTCTAGCTAGGTAGCAAGCTTGTTAAGTAAGTTGGCTAGCCAGCTGGCTAGCTAATTAAGTCAGCTACTTAATCTGCTGACTGGTCTGCTAGCTAGCTCCGTAGACAGCTAGTTAAGTTAGATGCATAGCCTGCTGGCTAACTAGTTAAGTCTGCTAGTTGTGCCAGCAGCCTAGCTGGTTAAGTCAACTAGTTAATTGAGATGGCTAGCCAACTGGATAGCTATGTACCAAGTTAATTATTTCAGCTGGCTAGCCAGCTGGCTAGTTGTAAACCAGTTATGTCAGATAGTTGTGTCAGCTGGCAAGCCAACTGGCTAGCTGGATAAGCCAGCTAGTTAATTCAAGAGGCAAGACAACTGGAGATCTAGGTATCTCACTATTTTAATCAACTGACTAACCAACTGGCTAGCTGGTTAAGTCAGATATTTAAGTCAGCTGGCTATTCACCTGTCTAGGTAGGTAGTTAGCTAATTAAGTCAGCTGGTTAGCCAGATGACTAGCTCGTTAAGTCAGCGAGTTAAGTGAGCTGGCTAGCTAGGTGGCTAGCTAGTTAAGGCAGCTGGCTAGCCCTTTGCCTATGTAGTTAAGCCACCTAGTTTAGTCAGCTGGTTAACCACCTTCCTAGCTAGGTGGCTGGCATGTTAAACCGGCTTGTTAGTAGGCTGGTCTGGTAGGTTGCCAGCTAGTTAAGCCGGCTGACTAGCCGGCTGAACAGCAGGGTGGCTTGCTAGTTTGGCCGGCTGGCTTCCCACTCTCCAGCCAGATGGCTGGCTATTTATCCTGGCTTGCTAGCCAGGTGGCCAGTCCACTAGCTATCTAGACAACTGCCTAGCCAGCTAGCTACCAGGTAGCTAGCTAGTTAAGCCAGTTGGCTAGCCATATAGCCAACCAGGTAGATAGCTAATTAAGTCAGCTGGCTAGCCAGCTAGACAGCCAAGAAGCTTGTCACCTAGATATGTCAGCTGCTAGCCAGTCTGCTGGTTAAGTCAGCTATCAAGTCAGCTAATTCTCCAGCTAGCTAGTTATGTCAGCTAGCTACTCATGTTGCTAGTCAGCTAGCTAGTTAAGTCAGCTAACTAGACAGCTAGTTAGTCAGCAGGATAGTTAAGTCATTTAGCCAGTAACCAGATAACTAGCTAGTTAAGTCAGCAAGCTAGAGAGTTAGATTGTTTGCTATCTAGTTATGTCAGCTAGATAGCCAGCTATCTATTCAGCTGCTAGTCAAGTCAGATAGCAAATCAGCTAGTTAATTAGCTAACTAGTTGGCTAGCATCTCAGCTATCTTGTCAGATAACTAGTGGGTTCACTCACTTTCCATCAGGTCCACTAACTAGTCAGCTTGCTCACCTGCCAACCAGTCAGCAAACTATTCGGCTCACTCATCTGTCAAAAGGTCAACTAACTTGTCAGCTCACTCGCAGGACAACAAATCAGCTAACGAATGGGCTTCCTCTCCAGATGCCTAATTAAGTCAGATCATGGGTCAGCTGGCTCACCAGTTGACTAGTTAAGGCAGCTCACCAGTTGGCTTAATGTGTGGTCAAATAGTTAAGTTGGCTCACCAATCGACTTAATTGCCCGTCAACTAGTTAAATCTTCTGTTGGCTCACTCACCAGCTGACTAAATTCTGCTTACCAGTGAGCTCACATGCTGGGCGACTTGTTAAGTCTGCTGACCAGTCGGCTCACTCGCTGACCAACTAGGTAAGTCAGTTGATTTGTCGGCTTACTCGCCAACCTACTAGTTAAGTCAGCTGACAAGTCGGCTCACTTAGAGGCCGACTAGTTAATTCAGCTCGCTTTGCTCACTTGCAAGCTGACTAGTTAAGTCAGCTAACTGGTCAGCCTACTAGCCATCCAACTAGTTGAGTCAGCTAACCAATTGGTCGACTAATAGGCCAATTTGTCAGCTGATAAGTTAGCTCAGCTCACTAGTCAGCCGATGAGTTAGGACAGGTAACTTGTTTGCCAACTAGTCGGCCGACTACTTCATTGAGCAAACCAGCAAGTCAACTAGTTAACTGAGTTAACTAGTGGGACAACTCATTAGTCAACTATTTGATCAAGCTAACTAGTCAGTCAACTAATTGGTCAACTTGTTAAGCCAGCTAACAAGTTTTTCGAGTAGTCAGCCAATGTGTTAAACCAGTTAGCTAGTCGGCCGTCTAGTCAGCCAACAATTATGTCATGTAGTTAACTCATTAAACAACTAGTTAAGTCAGTTAATTTACTCATTTTCCAACTATTTGAAACAGTTAGCTAACTCATTAACCAACTCATTAAATCAACCAGCTATCTCATTAGCCATCTAGTTAAGTAAGCTAACTAACTCTGCTAGCTAAACAGCTAGCTAGCTAATTCAGCTAGTTATGTCAGCTAGCTCATTAATTAGCAAGCTATTGAATCAGCTGCTTAAGTCTGCTACCTAATTAGTTAGCTAATTAGTTAAGTCAGCTAGTTATTCAGCTAGTAAAATTGTTAGCTACATATTTAATTCAGGTAGTTAAGTCAGCTAGCTAACAAATTGTCAACCAGTTAAGTCAGCTAGCAAAGTAGATAAGTCAGCAAGCTAATTCAGCTAGTTAAGTCAGCTTTCTAATTTAGTTGGTTGCTTGTTAGCTAACAAGCTAGCTAGCTAGTTAGCAAATGGGTTAAGTCAGCAGGTTGGGACAGGTAGTTAGCTAATTAACTGAAAGGTTAAGTTAGCTGGTTGAGTCAGCTAGCTAGCTAGCCAGTTAGCAAACGGGTTGAGTCAGATGGTTGAGTAGGCTAGCTAGCTAGTTAGCTAATGAGTTAAGTCAGCTGGGTGAGTCAGATGGCTAACCAGTTAGCTAATGAGTTAAGTAAGCTGGTTGAGTCAGCTAGCTAGCTTGTTAGCTAACAAGTTAAGTCAGATAAGAAAGCTAGCAAGAACATTCGATAACGAGTAAGCTTACAGGTTAACTAGCTGATTGAATCAGCTGGCTAACCTGCTGGCTAGCTAATTAGGTCACATAGTTGAGTCAGCTCACTGGCCAGTAGGTTAGCTAGGTAGTTAGGTAGTTAATTCAGCTGGCAAGCCAGTGGGATATGTAGGTAGGTATCTAGTTAATTCAGCTGACTAGCCATCCAGCGTCTAGTTATGTCAGCTAGTTAAGTCAGCTAGTTAAGTCAGATGACTATCCAGCTAGGTGACTAGCTAGTTAATTCTGCTGGCTAGCCAGCTGGCTACTTAGTTAAATCAGCTAATTAAGTCAGCTGACTAGGCTACAGGTTAGCTAGGTAGATAGGCAATTAAGTCAGATGGGTAGCCAGCTGGCTAACTAGTTAAGTCAGCTAGTTAATTCAGATGGATAGCCAGGTGGCTAGCTGTGTAGCAAATTAGTAAATTCACCTGGTTAGAAAGCAGGCCAGCTAGTTAAAACAGCTAGTTAAGACAGTTGGCTAACTAGGTAGTGACCTAGTTATGTCAGTGTGCTAGCCAGCTGGCTAGCTAATTATGTCAGCTAGTTAAGTCAGTTGGCTATACAGATGCCTAGAGAGGTAGAGTGCTAATTAAGTCAGCTGGCTAGGCAGCAGGATAACTAGTTAATTCAGCTGTTTAGTCACCTGGCTGGCCAGCTGCCTAGATCATTAATCAGATAGTTCAGTTAGCTGGCTAACCAGCTGGCTAGCTAGTTAAGTCACCTCATTAAGTCAGTTGGCTAGCCAGCTTGCTAGGTAGTTAAAAAGCTAGTTAAGTCAGATGGCTAGACAGCCAGACAGCTGGTCAGCTAGTTGTATTAGCTAGTTATTTCAGCTGGCTAGCTAGGTAGCTAGATAATTAAGTCAGCTAGTTATGTCAGCTAGCTGGCTAGTTAAGTCAGCTAGATAAGTCAGCTAGCTAGCTATATAGCTTGCTAGGTATCAAGCTAGTTATTTCAGCTATTAAAATCAGCAGGGTAGCTAGGTAGCCTGCTAGTTAAGTCAGCTAGTTAAGTCAGCTGCCTAGCTGGGTAGCTAACTAGTTAAATCAGCTGACTAGCCAACTAGCTAGCTAGTTAGGTCACCTAGTTAAGTCAGTTTGCTAACTAGCTGGATAGCTAGGTAAGTAGATAGTTGTCACCTGGCAAACATGCAGGATACCTATGCTACCAACTTGTTGCTTCAGATGGCTAAAAACTTGGGTAGTTAGTGATGTCAGCTAGTTCAATCAGCTGGTTAGCCAGCTGGCTAATGAGTTAAGTCACCTGGTTGAGTCAGCTGACTTGCCAGCTGTCTAGCTGGTTAAGTCTGCTAGTTAATGCAAGTGGCTATCCATCTGCTAGCTAGGTAGCTAGCTAGTTAAGTCAACTGGCTAGCCAACTGGCTAACTGGTTACATCAGTTAGATAAGTTAGCTGGCTAGTCACCTGGCTAGGTAGGTAGCTAGCTAATTATGTCAGCTGGCTAGAGGGCTGGCTAGCTAGGTAAGTCAGTGAGTTAAGTTAGCTTTTTAGCCAGCTGGCTAGTTAGGTGGCTAGCAAGTTAAACCGGCTGGTTAGCAGGCTGGTCAGGTAAGTGTCCAGCTAGTTAAACCATTGGTTAGCCAGCTTACAAGCATGGTGGCTGGCTAGTTAAACTGGCTGGCTATCAGACTGTCTAGCCAGTCGGCTGACTATTAAAGCTGGCTGGCTAGCCAGCTTGCCAGCCTGTTAGCAAGATAGCCGGCTGCCTAGCTAGCTAGCCAGCCAGGTAGCTAGCCAGTTAAGCCATCTGGCTAGTCATCTAGCCAACCAGGTAGTTAGCTAATTAAATCAGCTGGCTAATCTGCTAGCCAGTCAACTACCTCCTCAGCTAGTTAAGTCAGCTAACTAGTCAGCTAGCTAGTTAAGTCAGCTAGCTAGTCAGCCAGCTAGGTAAGTCAACTAGCCAGCTAACTAGCCAGTTAGCTAGCTAGTTAAGTCAGCTGGCTAGACAGCTAGATAGCTTGTTTGCTAGCCAGTTATGTCAGCTAGATAGCCAGCTAGCTAGTCAGCTATCTAGTTAAGTCAGCTAGCTAATCAGATATTACCTAGCTATCTAGTCAGCTATCATATCAGCCAGCTGGTCAGGTAATTAGTGGGCCTGTTCGCTTACCATCAGGTAAGCTAAATAGTCGGCTCCCTTACCTGCCTACCAGTGTGCCAGTCAGCTAGTTTAGTCAGCTCACCTGTTGGCTCAATCGCCATCTGGCTAGTTAAGGCAGCTCACCCATCAGCTCACTCGCTGGCCAGTTAGTTAAGTCGGTTCACCGTTCAGCTCTTTCGCTGGCTGACTTGTTAATTCTTCTGACCAGTTGGCTCACTTGACTGCTGACTAAATTTGGACGACCAGTGAGCTCTCTCACAGGCCAACTAGTTAAGTCGGCTGAGCAGTAGGCTCACTCTCAGGCCAACTAGATAAGTCAACTCACCTGTCGGCTCACTCACTGGCTGACTACTTAAGTAGGCTAACCGATCTGCTGACTAGCCGGCCAACTACATAAGTCAGCTAACCAATCGGTTGACTAGTCAACCAACTTGTAAGCTGTCAAGTTAGCTTAGCTAATTAGTCGGCCAACAAGTTAGGTCACCTAGCTAGTTGGCCAACTAGTCGGCAGACTAGTTTGGCCACCAAACCAGCAGGCAAAATTTTAACCATTCTAACTAGTGAGCCAACTCGTTAGTCAGCTAGTTAAGCCAGCTAATTAGTCGGCCGACTAGTCAGCTGACTTGTTAAGCCAGGTAACAAGTCAGCCAAGTAGTCAGCCAACATGTTAAATTAGCTAAGTTGTCCCCCTACTCGTCAGCCAAAACTTTAAGTCACCTTCCTAGCTCATTAACCAACTAGTTAAGACAGCTAGATAACTCGTTTACCAACGAGTTAAAACAGTTAGCTAACTAATTAACCAACTTGTTAAGTCAGCTAGCTATCTAATTATCCAACTAGTTAAGTCAGGTACCTATGTCAGCTAGTTCACTTGCTAGCTAGCTAAGTCAGCTAGCTTAATAGATAGCTAAATATTGAA
>NW_006959500.1:0-563 GCF_000164805.1 Carlito syrichta
CCTCGATTCTTCGTCACAACTGAAACTGAAACCCTGGTTTGGCTGCTCACACCTAGACTTCCCATGCTCTAGGAGGCCGAGGCGGGAGTATGTCAGGATCCCAGGAGCCTAAGATCAGCCCGGGCCATGCAGGGGGACCCCATCTCCACCCCCATCAAAACAGGTGGTCTTGGGTCAAGGTACATGTTGTCCTGGCCACTCCGGAGGCTGAGGTGGGAGGCTCGCCGGAGCCCACAATTTCAAGGCTGGCAGAGATCAATGGTCGTATCCCTGGGCCCCAGCCTGGGCCACAGAGTCAGACCCTGTCTCCAAAAACATCAGAATCATACACAGATTCTCAAATGAGCATGGTGTGCTCACAGGGAAACTGGCTTTAGAGCCAGAAAAAATGATATTGGGGGTGAGGAAATGTCCCTGGGTGAGAGATGTGTCCCTGGAGTTTCTTGGCAGAAGGTCCTGATTGTGGACACTTTAGGGTCGGCCTCTCTGGGGCACATTTCTCCCCTCTGAGAGGAGACTCAGCATGAAACCTTCAGGGAGCCTCAGGAACTCCTGCACCAAAG
>NW_006959501.1:0-775 GCF_000164805.1 Carlito syrichta
GAAGAATGAGGCGGAAGGATCGCCGGAGCCCAGCAGGTCGAGGCCGTGGTGGCCGGGAGCGGCCACTGCACTCCAGTCTGGGTGACAGAGTGAGACTTCAGCTCAAAAAAAAAACAAAAGGCTAATATTTACATTAAAGGAGGTAAGTAAAGTCAGGGAAATAAGAATGTCAAATCGTCATTGATGATGTCAACCTCAGAACTTTTACATCATAATAGGAGGACCTTGACTACTGAGCAATCCTTTGGCTTCAAGCACTTGTGTACAGTGCTCTTCCAAATACAGTACACATGGTGGATTTCTATAGCAAGAAGTGAAGGGAACCATGTGTTCACTCATACCCAAAAATATCTACAAGCATAAGTGACCATTCAAGAATCCTATAAACGAGGTAGTCCTTTTTTTTTAAAGCAGTCTTTATTGAGAGAACTGACAAACACCCTAACTGGGAGGGGTCCTGAGGGAGTTGCCCACAAGGTACTCTTTATTATTATGGTCACGGAGTGCTGTTGGAGCTTGGTTATAGCAAAACAAAATAATATTTTAGCACTTTCTTTAGTTTAGAAACTTTTGGATTTTTTTAGTATTGTGTAATAGCATTTGAGCTGTTTTTCCTACAGGATTTGAACTTTGCTTTTGCCAACATCATAATCAATTTCCCAGAATTTTCAATTATCTAAATTTTTATAATAAAGCAGACCCCTAATACTTACTCCTTTGTAAATCTCCATGTTATTTTGATATATATATATTGGGCCCGAATTCTCTTTTTTCT
>NW_006959502.1:0-741 GCF_000164805.1 Carlito syrichta
CGGTTGTAATAGGAAAATTCCATTCCAGGATAGGTCTGGCTGGGGCACCCCTGTGAGTACATACCTGGGGAAGAGACAATCCTGCACCTCTCCACTGGAAGATATCTCCCTGACCATACCAGAGAGGGAGGAGAGGACTGCAACCCCACCCACCTCCACTGTTCCTCCTCCTTCCCTGCTTCAGACTCTGAGGAGAGATTGAAAGAGGTGGCTCTGCAAGAGAGACCTGATTAGAGGGACAATTATAGAGCCTGCCACAAGAGGGCAGTTTTTAAAAAAAATTTCAATTTAATTTTTTTAAATTTCTTGACTTTGTTAGTTCATCTATTTTTAAACTATTTTTCCTTTGTGTGTGAATGTGTATGTGAGGGTTTTATCTGCATCCCCCTATGTTTTCTTTCTTTTCTTTCTTTCTTTTTTTTTTCTTTTGAGTTAGAATATCACTCTGTCACCCAGACTGGAGTACAGTGGCCGGGAGCCTCAACCTGCTGGGCTCTTGTGATCCTTCCACCTCAGCCTTCCAAGTATCTTTCTTTTCTTTTTCTGTTTCTTTCTTCTTTAATATATTGCTTTTTTTTAATGTGTCTATGTGAATGACTGAGTGTTCATCTTTCAATTTTGTTGTTGTTGTTGGTTTGTTTTTGCTCTTTTGCTCTTCTAGTTTTTTTAATTTTCATTTTTTATAGTTTAATGTGTGTGTCAATATATGTGTGAGATTTTACCTGAATTCATTTTTCCCCC
>NW_006959503.1:0-769 GCF_000164805.1 Carlito syrichta
CACCCGCCCCTCAGAGACGCTGGTTCCATTTCTGGCTGAAGTCCTCTGTTGGGTCCCAGCGCCACTCTCGCTGTCTAGAGCCTGCCCTTTGGAACTTTGGAGCTCGGGAACTCCGGGTCCACCCTGGCTGAGGCACACAGCGTGAGACCCCAAACTAGAGGACCCAGACAAGCGGAGAAAAACAGACCTGCTTAAACTGCCTTGCCATTCTCCAGGCAGAGACTTCCATTGCCCCGCCCACCTAGCAACAAACTTTACCTCATTTCCTAAGGCCAAGTATTGCAGCGTGCGGGGAAGTTTTGGGTCCCTGCTCCCTCCAGCTCTCTCCCTGGCCCAGCACCAGGCACCGTAGGTCGCACAGGGAGGCTCTGAGTGCCCGCCCCTCAGAGACACCGGTTCGATCAATGGCTGAATACTCTGTAGGGACCCAGTGCCACTCTCGTCATTTACAGCCTGCCTTTTGGAACTTTGGAGCTCTGGAACTCCGGGTCCACCCTGGCTGAGGCACACAGCGTGAGACCCCAAGCCAGAGGACCCAGACAAGCGGAGAAAAACAGACCTGCTTAAACTGCCTTGCCATTCTCCAGGCAGAGACTTCCATTGCCCCGCCCACCTAGCAACAAACTACCTCAGCTCCTAAAGCAACAGTGTGAAACAGGAGACAAAGCCCCACCCCTATGCTGCAACGAAAACAAAGGGAGAGGCTGGAATCGGGGATCACAGAAGTGACTCTAGTCTGATCGCTTATTTTGACCTATGATTTTATCAT
>NW_006959504.1:0-779 GCF_000164805.1 Carlito syrichta
CAACTCGTCCCATCGTCTAGTCCTGGTCCTCTAAAACTGCAGTGATCATAGGCTTTCCATTTGGCCCACATCCTTGTCTTCCTGCCTGGTCTTGAGAACTCTGGGCCAGAGGCAAACCTCCTGCTAAGGCCTGCCCTCAACCAAGGTTTTCTGGGTTTTGCTTGGGGTCGAGTTGTGGGCTTGCTGTGGTGTCCATCCTGGTCTCGAGCTCCCGGGCTCAAGCCATCTTCCCGTCTCAGCCTCTGTGAGTGCCAAGGAGAGAGTTTTGAGTCACCCAGGTGCTTCACACCAGATGGGTTGAGAGTCACTTCCTTTCCCAGGGTTGAGCTCTGGGAGGATTGAAAGGGTCCGCACTGGGGAATGAAGCTTGTGGAGGCATGTGCTCCCCAGCAGAGACACATCCTTGAGCCAGGAGCTCTCACGGGGCGGGCTAGGTGGGTGACTCTGGCTGCCCACTCTGGGGTCCCGGGTCATCAGAATGTCGCGGGCCTGGCGGTGAGACTTCAAAAGGGGTGTGATGGCTGGGCTTGGTGTCTCACACCAGTCACCCCAGTGCTTTGGGAGGCCAAGGGGAGAATCTGGCCTTAGCCCCCAGGTACAAGACCAGCCTGGGAATCTTAGTGAGACTTCGTTTTTACAAGAAACTAATAAATTGGGCCTAGTGTGGTGGCAGACGTCTGTTGTTCTGGCCACTCGGGAGGCTGCGATGGGAGGATCACCAGAGCCCAGCCAGTGGAGGCTGCAGTGGGTGAGAGTGGGACTCTGCACTCTGACCTGGG
>NW_006959505.1:0-738 GCF_000164805.1 Carlito syrichta
TGCTGAGTCAGAGAGTTGACCTGCCTGGGGCACATTTCTAACCTCAGAGAGGAAAGCCAGCAGGATCCCGACCAGGGAGCCTGGGAAATCCCACACCAAAGTGGGGGCAGCCACTGTGGGGTGGGTTAGGGCGGTAAGATGCTGAGCTTGGGGGATTCTCACATGTGGGGGAGGGAGAAGGACTGAGGGCAGAAGGATTGCAGGAGAATGGATTTCTTTCTTGCTTGCTTCCTTCCTTCCCTTCTTTCTTATGTTCTTTCTTTCTATCTTTTCTTTCCTTACTAGATTGCTCAGACTGGTCTCAAATTGCACAATTAGGGCAATCCTCTCAGTCTGGGCCAACCAAACTGCTGTAATCACAAGTTTTCCATTTGGTCGATCCTGGTGTTCCTGCCTGGTCTTGAACTCTGTACCAGAGAGTATCCTCCCACAGAGGCCTGCACTCATCCAAGATTTTCTGACTTTTGCTTGGGGTCGAGGTAGGGTCTTGCTATGGTGTCCAGCCTGGTCTCATGTTCCTGGATGCCAGCCATTTTCCCATGTTGAAAACTGAGGAGGCAGGTATGAGTGACCCAGCCACCTCCGCTCCTCCTGAACGTTTGCGAGTCTCACCCTCTCTTTCCCCATGGTGGCCCCTTGCGGAGCAAGCGTGTTTCCCATTGAAATGAGGCAGAAGAGTGGTCGTTGCCCTAGTTGAGACACACTCCTGAGACAGGCATTCCCCCCATGGAGGGCTTA
>NW_006959506.1:0-832 GCF_000164805.1 Carlito syrichta
GTGCTTATCATATTTCTAGCTTTTTACTTTTTCTTTTCTCATCTCTTTTAAAAAACACCTTTTGTACTTTAAAAATTATTTTATAGTTCTTTTTTATTATAGAGATGTGGAGTACAAGTCAGGGTTAGGTATATAAACAGTGATAATGCAGGTACCCTTTACGATGAGGTATGCCCTCCCTTCCCTGGCAGTTTCCCTCAACTGTCAACCCCCCCCTCCTGTGTCTGTTTTCCATTACTGCCAATAGTTTTCTTATAGTATTATAAGTTTTCAAGGTCTGCTTATGAGTGAAACCATATGGTATCCTGTTCTTTGTTCCTGTGATAGATCACTGAGTATAATCAACTCCAAATCCATCTAAGTTGCTGCTAAGTTCATATATTTGTCCCTATTTATGGCTGTATAATATTTCATTGTACATATAAACCACACTTTTTTATTCTGTCCATCTTCGATGGGCAACTTGGTTGGTTCTATGTTTTTGTTATTGTGAATAGAACTGCAACAAACATACGTGTGCAGGTATCATTTTTGTAGAATGAATTGAGTTCCTCTGGGTATACTCCCGATAGGGGAATCACTGGGACATATGGAAAGATAGTTTCTAGTTTTTTCAGAAATCACCACACTGTCTTCCAAAGGGGTTGCACTAGTTTGCATTCCCACTAGCAGTGTAGAAGTGCTTCTTTTTCTCGACACGCTTGCCAGCGTCTGGTGTTGTTTGTTTTATTAATGATGCCCTTTCCACGGGGTTAGGTGGTGTCTCAATGTGGTTTTGATTTGCATTTCTCTGATGATGAGTGAGGTTGAGCACTTTTTCTGGTTTCTGTTG
>NW_006959507.1:0-10443 GCF_000164805.1 Carlito syrichta
TAGCATTGAAAGCATAGCAAAATATTAAAATGAATAAATGTGTTTTTTCAGGACCAGAATAAAATATCTTAAGTGCATAAGCCTAATTGAGTTTTTTATATTCAGAAACTCAAATATTTTGTTTTGATATATTGACTTACAAATTGTTTTTCTAGATTGAGTGCTTTATTTGAAGTAAATACAGATCTTCAAAAAAGTATAATGTCAAAAATCACTGCCGAGCTCTCCTGGTCTTCCATACTTAGCTCACCCCGGCACTTGAAATTTCCACTTACGAATACAAATTGTTCTTCAGTAAGTATTCAAAGAGACATTGCTTTCTGCAAATACATATTATTGTTATAAAGTATTTACTCTTAGTTTTGACTATAGAAATCTTTCATTTAATGTTTCATTACTTTGTTTAAGGAAGAAGAGATTACTTTAGAAAATCCTGCAGATGTTCCCATCTATATTCAGTTTATTCCCTGGCTTTATATTCCAACCCTTCAGTCTTTGTAGATAAGTTAGTATCAAGGTAAGCATTGCTTTAGATAATCAAAATGTTACGTAATATTGAATTCGTATTTTACACATTTAAAAGTTTATTTTAGCTCATATGGTACTTAGAGAAATTTCGGATCTATAAGTAAAGTTGAGTGAAGGTTGTGGGGAGAGAGATTGAAACTGTGTTAAGCAACTAGAAAAAATTTCAATTTAAGGCAAGAAAAAGTAATATGGAACTCACTTCTAAAAAATTTGTAAAGAGAAAAACAGGTGAAACCTTTCAAATATTTTAGTCTTAAGTGAACGAGATGTTAATTATAAGTTGTGACCTTTAATTTTTTGAAGTCTATTAATCTAGTAATACTGATTTTAAAATTTGCCAAGAGATAATTTGAAAATAAAGCAGAAACCTGATAATTATTCCATAACTTCTTTGATTATGATGCTGCTTATTAATAAATATGTACACATTTTTTTACTTTAGGTTTAACTTGAGTAAGGTGGCAAAGATAGATTTAAGAAAACTAGAATTCAAAGTCTTCAGAAACAGTGCAAGTATTCATACTATTCCAAAGAAATAATTCTATAATATGAGCAATGCAAATGTGAAAGAAAACTATTGGCTGCTCTTAAATTTGGCTAAAGGGTAAGTTATTGAAGAAGTCAGTGCAGTCCAGTAATTATTTCAGAGGCAGAGAAACCAGGAAGAGTAAGTGGTATTGAGATCAATATTAGGCACATTGAGTAGGAGATTCCTGTTAGTGGGCATTAAAATTAAACATTTGGCCCTTGAAGATTTGTAATAACAGCTATCAGAAATTCTGAGAATGTATAGATGAGGTATATACTAATACATAATTTATTTTTATTAAGCATTGAACTGGTCATTTAAATTTTCTATGTGGACGCTTTTTTTTTTTCTTTTTGAGTTGGAGTCCCCCTCTGTCACCCAGGTTGGAGTGCAGTGGCACATTCATGGCCACCCCAGCTTCGAACTGCTGGGCTCCAGTGATCCTTCCACCTCAGCCTTCCAAGTAGCCAAAACAACAGGCACACACAACCATACTCGGCTAATTTTTGATTTATTATAGAGATGACGTCTCACCAAGTTGTCCGGTCTGGTCTCAAACCCTTGGGCTCAGGCAATCCACTTACCTCAGCCTCCCAAAGTGCTGGGATTACAGGCTGAGCCACCGAGGCCGGCCTGGGCACTTTTTAACTATAAGCCATCCAAGAATGCTAGACTCATGACTGACTGTATTCATACTTAGCACAGTAGTATACATAGTTTTCTCTCAACAGATAGACTTGAATTAATAAATATATATAAAACTGATTTCTTCTGGGAACCAAACTTTTCTCTATTATTCAGGCAAGCTGAGCAAGCACTAACCAACCATTCATTATTTAAGACTTTCATGTGAGGGTATGTGTTAGCTAAAGCTCCCTTCAAACTGACCCAAGACTCTTGGCCACCGTGTCCTACCTTCTCCCCAGGGCCCAATTCAAATCTGGTTATCTCAAATTCCAGAATCCTTGTCCTTACCGTCCTACCACTGCATGGGCACTACTGGTTGAGAATTGCTGTTAGCCTTGTCAAACTAGGTGTCTTATAACTCTTGAAATATTGTTTTATTTTCCATAGCTTTACATTTCAATCTATAATGCATATATTAGCCAAATCTTTATTAAAATTGTTAGTTTGTATAATTCTGTCTTTAGCTTATATAAGAAACTATTACTTATTACTTTCTTACATAATCTTATATGAGAAACTAATCCTCTTTTTTTTCCCCCTTTGTTTTAAGATGTAGGGTACAGTTTAGGGTTAGGTATACAAATGCTTATTATGCAGGTACCCTTACTGATGAGATGTGCCCCTTCCTCCCCTAGCAGTTTCCTTCACTGCCAATCCCACCCCCTCCCCCGACAGTTTCTCACTACTGCCAGTCCCTTTTGTATAGTGTTATGATAATTGCTCAAGGTCTGCTGATGAGTGAGAACATATGGTACTCTGTTCTTTGTTTCTGTGATAAATCACTGGGTATGATCGACTCTAAATCCATCCATCCAAGTTCTGCAAAGTCCATATGTTTGTACTCCTTTATGGCTGTGTAATATTCTGTTGTGTATATGTGTCACATTTTTTTTATCCAATCGAGCCTCCATGGGCAGCATGGTTCCATGTTTTTCTATTGTGAATAGAGCTGCAACAAAGATGCATGTGCAGGTATCTTTTTTGCTGAATGATTTGAGTTCCTCCAGGTATGTTACCAATAGGGGGATTGCTGAGTCTATATGGAAGATCAATTTCTAGTTCTTTCAGAAATTGCCACACTATCTCCCAAAGAGGTTGCACTAGTTTGCATTCCCACCAGCAGTGTAGAAGCATTTCTTTTTCTTCACATCCTCACCAGCATCTGTTATTTGTTTTATTAATTAATGATGGCCATTCTTACTGGGGTTAGATGATATCTCAATGTGGTTTTGATTTGCATTTCTCTGATGATGAGTGAGGCTGAGCACTTTTTAATGTGTCTGTTGGCTGCCCATATATCTTCTTTTGAGAAGTATCTATTCATGTCTTTTGCCTACTCTTTAATGGGGCTTTTGTTCTTTTTCTTTCAGCACGTTTGAGTTCCTTATAGATCCTAGATGTTAGGCCTTTGTCAGATACACAGTTGGCAAACATTTTTTCCCATTCTGTGGGCTGTCTCCCTACTCTCTTGATGGTTTCTTTTGCTTTGCAGAAGCTCGTCAGTTTGATGACGTCCCCCTTGTCTAACTTAGGGTTTGATCATGAATTTCTTGCCAGTTCCATTTCTGTAAGGTGTCTCCTGCATTTTCTAAGATTCTTATAGTTTGAGATTTTACATTTAGGCATTTGGGTCTTTGATTGATTTAGAATTAATTTTTGTGTTTGGTGATAGGTAGTGGTCTGTTTCAATCTTCTGCATGTGGTCAGCCAGTTTTCCCAGCACAATTTGTTGAATAGGTTCTCCTCTCCCCAGTGGTTGTTGTTGGAGGCTTTGTCAAAGGTGAGTTGGTTGATAAATTAAGGCTTTGCTTCTGGAATATCTGTTCTGTTCCATTTGTCTATATGCCTGTTCTTGTACTAATACCAGGCTGTTATAATTACTGTAGCCTTATAGTAAAGTTTGAAGTCTGGAAGTATGATGATGCCTGCTTTATTTCTTTCGCTAAGGAGTGTTTTGGCTATTCATGGTCGTTTATATTTCCATATGAATTTCTGTATTGTCATTTCCAGGTCGGAGAAGAATGATGTGGTAATTTAATGGGTATTATGTTGAATCTATAGATTGTCTTTGGTAGGATGGACATCTTAACAATGTTGACTCTTCCTATCCATGAGCATGGAATATTCTTCCATTTGTTTGTGTGTTCTTGGATTTCTTTGAGCAGTATTTTGTAGTTCTCATTGTAAAGGTCTTTCACTTCTCTGGTTAGGAAGATGCTGAGGTATTTTATTTTTTTGTGTGGCTATTGTGAAGGGGATTGTGCTTATTATTTGGTTCTCCACTTGTTTCTTGTTGGTGTACTAAAATGTACAATCCTTTTGCACATTTATTTTGTACTCTGAGACTTTTCCAAAGTCCTTTGTCAGTGACAACAGGTTTTTGACAGATTCTTTTAGATTTTTGAGGTATAGAATCATATCGTCAACAAAGAGGGATAACTTGACTTCCTCTTAACCTGTTTGTATACCCCTGATTTCCATCTCTTGTCTAATTGCCCTACCTAGGACTTCCAACACAATGTTGAACAAGAGAGGTGAGAGAAAATTGTTTTGTTCCAGTTTTCAGGGGAAATGTTTCCAGGTTGTATCCATTTAGCAATATGTTAGCTGTAGCTTTATTGTAGATGGCACTTACTATTTTGAGGTATGTTCCTTCTATACCTAGGTGTTTGAGGGTTTTGATCAAGAAGCGATGCTGGATTTTATCAAAAGCTTTTTATGCATCTAACAATATAATCATTTGGTTCTTGTTTTAACATCTGTTGATGTATTTAATTGCATTTATAGTCTTGTAGATGTTGAACCAGCCCTGCATCCTGGGGATTAAGCCTACTTGATCATGGTGGATGATTTTTGAGATTTGTTTTTGGATCCAATTTGCTAGAATTTTGTTGAGGATTTTTGCATCTATGTTCATAAGGGATATTGGCCTGTAGTTCTCTTTTTTTGTTGGATCCTTACCCAGTTTGGGTATCAGTGTGATGTTAGCTTCGCAAAATGATTTGGGGAGAATTCCATCTTTCTCAATTGCCTGGAATACTTTCAATAGGATTGGTATCAGCTCCTCCTTGTATGTTTTGTAGAATTCTGCTGGAAAGCCATCCAGTCCAGTGCTTTTTTTTATAGGTAGTTTTTATATGATAGAGTCAATTTCCTGTGCTGTTATTGGTCTATTTAGTGTCTCAATGTCTTCTTGGTTCAACCTGGGGAGGTTGTGTGATGTCAGAAAGTCCTCCATTTCATTTAGGTTATCAAGATGTTTCCATATAGGTGTACATTGTAATCTCTGATAATCTTTTGTATTTCCTCAGAGTCAGTTGTGATTTGATCTTTTGCATTTCTGCTTGTGTTTATTTGACCTTTTTCTCTCATTTTCTTGGTCATTATGGCAAGACATCCATCAATCTTGTTAATTCTTTCAAAGAGCCAACTTTTTTGTTTTGTTGATGATTTCTATGTTATTTTTGTCTTCTATGTTCCATATTTGGGCTCTTATTTTGGTGATTTGGATTCTTCTGCTATGGTTAGGGTTTTGGTGGTCTTCTCTTTCTAGCTCCTTTAGGTGATTTTTTAGGCTCTCAACTTGTGATCTCTCCATTTTCTTGATGTATGTTCATAGAGATATAAATTCCACTCTTAGAACTGTATTCATGCCAGCCCAGAGGTTTTGGTAAGATGTTTCTTCATTTTCATTTGTTTCCAGGAATCTTTTAATTTCTGCTTTGATTTCAGTGTTGACCCAGTAGTTGTTCAGCATCATGCTGTTTAGTGTCTTTGTGGCCTTTTGGGAAATTTTGTGGGTGCTGATATTTATTTTTATTCCACTGTGGTCTGAGAAGGTGCATGGCAATACTTCAACCTTATGGATTTTGTTATTTTTGATTTATAGCCAAGAATGTGATCAATCTTGGAATATGTTCCATGTAGTGATGAGTAGAATGTATATTCTGTGGTTGTTGGGTGGAATAATCTGTAGGTATCTATTTAATCCATTTGGTTGAGTATTAAATTTAGGTTCTGAATCTCTTTGTTGATTTTTTGCCTCGATGATCTGTCTAGGATTGTTAGTGGGATATTCAAGTTCCCTGCTATAATAGTGTTAGAGTCAATATTTTTTTTAGTTAACTTAGTAGTTGCTTTATAAATGCTGGTGCTTCTGTGTTTGGTGCATATACATTTAGGATGGATAATTTTTGTTGATGGACTGAACCTTTTGTCATTATGTAGTGTCCTTTTGTGTCTTTTAAAATTTTTGATAGCTTAGGGTTAGGGTTTTGGTGGTCTTCTCTTTCTAGCTCCCTTAGGTGATTTGTTAGGCTCTCAACTTGTGATCTTTTCATTTTCTTGATGTGTGTTCATAGAGATATAAATTCCCCTCTTAGAACTGTATTCATGCCAACCCAGAGGTTTTGGTAAGATGTTTCTTGCCAAAATCTCTGTTACAAGTTCCTTCAGTGTTGCATCTTGTCTTTCTTGAGTTTTATTCACTCTTTCCAACCATTCCTTAATCCCTGTGGTATTCGAGGTCATTCTGGGGCCAGTTGTTGGTGACTTCCATTGTTTGGGCTCCAAGCTCTGATTTTTCAGGAGTTTTCTCTTTGTTACACTTAAAATTACCTGTGGTCTTCCGTTGGTTTTTCCTCATTTGTGACAGATCTCTTGCTTTTTCTCTTTAGCTCCATTATTCAGTATCAGTGGAAGAGGCTTTCACTTCTGATGTTTACTCAGTCCTCTATTCTTCCCTGATCCAGACTCTGGATTTGTTCTATTTTGAAATATGACTGTGGGTGGGAAGCTTTGCTGCCTCTTGTATTTCTGAAAGTCGAATAAGGTAGGAGATGTACTAAGATTCAGAAACGACTTGCAAATCACAGTGTTCACTGACTGTGGTTTGTGTTCCCTGAGATCAGCTTCCCACCACCACTCTATATAGCAATGCAATGGGTACTTATGTGTACCCTCTGAGTTCAAGATACAGTGACAGCAATGAGGAGAACAGAGAAAAATACAATGAAATAAGATGGACAAGAATTTAATTTAAAAAAGAAAGAAAGAAAACACGGAACAATGAAAGCAGAAACCAAAGCAAAAAACAATTGAACACACACACAGATATGCACACTCACCACAAAACAAATGAATAACAGCAAAGTGAAAAACAACAACAGCAAACTAGAGAAACCAAACACACACACACACCTAGCACGAAATTAATGGAGAAGAAAAAGAGAAAGACTGGAGAAAAAAAAGGAATTTAGATTGAACCCTCACACATATAACTAAAAATTAAAAAAAAAAGAACGAAAGAGAAAATACAAACCAACAACATCTGAAAGATGAACACTCAATCATTCACATACACACATAAACAGAAAACAAAAAACAGAAGTAGAAATAAAAAGAGAAAATTCACATTCACATTCATGCACAAATGAAAATGTTTAAAAAATAGATGAACTAACAAACAGGCAAAGTTTTTTTAATGTTGAAGATAAATTTAAATTTTTGAAGAAGGAAAAAACCCTGCCCTATTGTGGCAGGTTCTGTAATTGTCCCTCTCGATGCTCTGCTATCTCCTGCAGAGTTTCCACCTTTATCACTCTCTCCTGTGTGTCCATAGCAGAGAAGAAGGAGGGGCAGTAGAGGTGGGTGAGGCTACAGCCCTCCCTTCCCACTCTCATTTGGTCAGGGAGATCTCCTCCAGTGGGGAGGTGCAGGATTGTCTCTTCCCCAGGTATGTACTTGCAGGCAGTACCCCAGCCAGACCTACCCTAGAATGGAGTTCTCCTATTGCAACTGATGTCCAGGCTCCCCCTGGGTTTGTTCCTCTCAGTCATGGCCCAGCCGTGTGGGTCTGACGATCAGAGGATTGCTAGGGAGAAGGGGGTTTGGGTCAGCCCTGGAATCACCACTGATCTCTTTGGAGGTCTTCTTTGTTCTTTTCTGGCTACACCCTTTGTCAGGATCAGGTTGGGGGTAGGGTACCTGGACCTCAACATTTGTCAGGTCCCTCTGGATGTTTGTGCTTTGAGGATATTCCTTCTGGGTAACAATCAACCCCTGAGTAGTTGATCTACCAATCACAGAGATTGGGTCTGTTGCTCCATGGTGAGCAAGTCAGAGCACTTTCTGCCCCATTTTCAAGATGGTAGTGAGGTGCCTCTTTTGTCTTCTCCAGTGGAATTCTGCCTCTGGGCTCCTTCCACAGCTCTTGCTGTCAATGTCCAGTCAGGTACTGCAGTGGTGAGATAAAGCCTGGAGCCGGCAGTCTCTCCTGCTGCAGTGGTGAGGCAGAGACTGGATCTGGTTATCTCTCTCCATTGCTTCTTTACAGGAAAACTTTTGTCCATTTTTTTAAAAAATGGCTTTTGGCTTCTGCAACTTGGAAAGCGCTAGGAACCAAGCAGAGCAGCTGCAGCACCAGCTGCTTCACCAGGAGGGCCCTGGTCACTTGCTCACAAAGCCCCACTGAGTCAGTCTCTCCCAGGATTTTCTTCCCAGGAGGGGTTTTGTTGATTTTTTTTAATGGTGCTCAGCTCTGTGTCCCAGTAATCACTGGGGTCCAAGCTGAGCAACTGCGGAATTAGCCATTGCACCAAGAAAGTCCTGGGTGTGAGCTCCCTAGCCCTCACTCAGTCAGCCACTCACATGTCCACTCACTCACCAGCTCATACACAAAATTTTCCATATACTCACTCACTCACTCACACCAAGACTCGCATAGTCTGACTGGCTCAGCCACCATTTCCCGACCTCTCTAAACTAATTTTCAAAGTTGAATTTTTTTCTGTTGAATAATAGCTGGCACACTATACTGTTGTTTATACAGTCATGTATTCTAGTCTTATGCCCTACTCTGGGAATCTTTTTGTGCTTTGCTTTTCCCATCCATAAAATACTAATGTAGCAAACAGTTTTTGGTAGTTATCTAGAAAGCTCAGTATCTAGAACTTTCTTTCACTTTCACTTTGCTTTTATAAGGGAGAAAATACATATAAGAAGTAAATGAACTAATATTTACTTTATGTTATTGACTACAAGTAGTATTTACAAAATGTAAAACACTGAACTAGGCATTGTGTGAGATAGGAAAATAAAAGTTCTAGACCTCAGAAATATATTCTAAATAAGAAATTTGGGAGGACGTCCTAGGATGTCCTCAGGATAATTCTATCTCAGTTCTCTACAGAGCTGTAGAACTGTGGTTCTCAAAGTATTTGGTCTCAGGACTCCTTTACAGTCTTAAAATTATTAAGGAACCCAGAGAGGTTTCTTGTTTATATGATTTACATCTATCAATATCCTATCATATTAGAAATGAAAAATGAGAGATCTTTAAAATGTTGATTTAATTCATTTAAAACAATAACAAGCCTATTCCATCTAACATAGCATAAAAATAAAAACTAGCTATATGTTAAATTTGTTTTGCAAAAAGTATGGATTTTTTAATGTTTTTGCAAAATCTCTTTAATTGCCCTTGACTTAATAGACAAGTAGGATTCTCGTGTCCATTCCTGCATTCAGTCTTTCATGACATACTATTTTGGTTGACGTATGTGATGAAAATCTAACCTGATACAGGCATGTAATTAGAAAAAGAAGGAATATCTTAATTGCTGAAAATGTTATAACACTTTCCAAATCAGTCACTTGGAAAATATTGGTTCACTGAGACAGGCAAACCTTAGAGGTCTTAGAAATGTTGACACAATACACTATATGATAGTCAAAAAAATCATATTCATTAATATAACCATCAATCTCATTAGGAAGTTCTTTAAGTATTAGGAAGCTGTCAAACTAACAAAGATGGACACAAGTTATCCAAAATTCTAAATTTTGCTCAAAACCTTGAATTTCATCATTGGAAATAAATGTCAGTTGTTTTACTTAGAGGACAGATGCAGTTATTTTCATGAAAATATCTGCCAAATATACAAGTCCGAATAACCATAGTCATTCTTTCAGACATAAACGGTGGTTCATAAATGTAAAACCTCAAACCATAAGAACCTTAGAAAAGGAAGGAAATACTCTCATGGAAATCGGAACTGGCATCCAATTCCTGTACAAAACCCGAAACCCACAGGACTTAAGAGAGAAGATAGACAAATGGGACCTTATTAAACTGACAAGCTTCTGCAAAGCCAAAGAAACCATCAAGAGAGCAGGAAGACAGCCTACAGACTGGGAAAAAGTCTTTGCCAACTCTAGGTCTGACAAAGGCTTAACATCCTGGATCTACAAGGAACTGAAACGTACTGAAAAGAAGAAAACAAACAACTCCATTATAAAATGGGCAAAAGATATGAACAGACACTTCACAAAAGAAGACATTCGAGAAGCCAACAAACACATGAAGAAATGCTCAACCTCACTAATCATCAGGGAGATGCAAATCAAAACCACACTGAGATACCACCTAACTCCAGTCAGAATGGCAATTATCAACAACTCAAAAAATAACAGCTGCTGGAGAGGGTGTGGTGAAAAGGGAACACTTCTACACTGCTGGTGGGAGTGTAAACTAGTGCAACCTCTGTGGAAAGCAGTGTGGCGATTCCTAAAAGCTCTAAAAATTGACCTTCCATATGACCCTGCAATCCCCCTACTGGGAATATACCCTGAAGAACACAAATCACTCTATAAAAAAGATACCTGCACACGTATGTTTATCGCAGCATTGTTCACAATAG
>NW_006959507.1:10463-12144 GCF_000164805.1 Carlito syrichta
GGGATTAACAGTAGCAAATATCTGTCTGGGGCTGGGAAACACCTCTTATCAACAGGGTGTCTGAATGAAACGTAATTGTACACCTAACCCTTAACTGTACCCCACAAAACTATAATAAAAATACTGATTAATTATTAAAAAAAAAAAAAAAAAAAAAAAAGAAATGCAGCTAGCATAGCTAGCATTTCGAATAGGTTTCAAAACAACATTCAACTCCTGTATGCTGAAAAGATGTGCTCCGGGGTTGAAATGTAATGAAATTAATATTTATTACTGCTTCATCAGGGACTTTTTTTTCCACTACAAATGCATGATGGCAAAGAGTACAGTGGCTACTAGAGAACTTTGATACCCTCCCTATATTCATGCTAAGGGGTCCGCAGTTTTACATAGCTTTGCTGGTCACCAGTACAAATGCCTACACAGTGTAAGATGCAAATAACACCTATTAGCATAATTATGAAAATAATTTTGACATTATGGATACCCTGAAAGGTTCTCTCAGATCCCCAGGTTTCCAAGGGTCACTCTTTGAGAACCACAGCCAAAAAATTATTTAAGGCCTTAACAATTATCCTAGAAGCATCACAACATCCTGAAGTGTTTCCTAAATCATCAGAGTTTACGTTAGCTAGTGTTTGTTGAGAATATAGTATAGTATATCATTGTGTCCATCAGTGACTCAGACTAGGTTATTTAAAAGGAAACTTATTCACCAACCATTTGGGAGCAATTGGAATATTCTGTTGTCCTACTAGACTTTGAGAGAAAGGAATGTTAGATGCATAAAAACAAATACAGTTGACCCTTGAACACCATGGATATTTGAACTGCAGAGATCCAGACTATTTTCAACCAAATGTAGATGAAAAATACAGTTTAGCCAGGTGTGACAGTATGCTCCTGTAGTCCCAGCTACTCAGAAGGCTAAGGCAAGAGGATCACTTGAGCCCAGGAGTTTGAGGCTACAATGAGCTGTGATCGTGCCACTGCATTCCAACCTGGACAACAGAGTGAGACCCTGTCTCAGAAAAAAACAAAACAAATACAGTTCCTGGGATGTGAAACTATATCGGGAGGGCCAACTTTTTGCATAGGCGGGTTTTGCAGGGCAACCTGTGGGACTGTGAGTCTGTGTGGATTTGGTTTTGTGTCGGATCCTGGAGCCAGTCCCCCACATATATAAAGGGACAGCTGTGTTTACCTCAGAAGCAAGGATTGAGAAGTAGCGTGCTTCATAAAGTCTATTTACTATAAGTTAACATTTATAGACCCACACTAATGCAAGAAGATAGGTCTGTATGTATTAAACCTAACTGTGCCGTGGAGAGTAGAAAATCATAGGGAATTCACTTCCTTCCATGATAACAGGGCCGTACAGAGCCATGAACATTTATGGTCATGTGTTGTCAACCCTTCCCTCAAAAAGTTTAAACTTAGTGTTTCTTAAGACTCAGAATAGTATATCCTTCTGTGTGAACTTTGATTGTTTTAACTTTTTTAAAAATGTTTTTTAACCTTATCTAACTGACTATCAAAAAAGTTATATTTTGAATATTAAACTAAACTATGCTTTAAACTTTAAATCAGGTATTTATGAAACAGTAATTATGTGTTTAGCTTTCAAGATAAATTCAAGGAGAGACTGATATGAGTTGGAAATATTTTTACAAATAAAAGT
>NW_006959507.1:12965-15575 GCF_000164805.1 Carlito syrichta
GTATCTTTTTTATGAATAATATCTTACTGTACCATATGTGACTCTTAAAAATAAAAAAACTTAATTGTCTCTGTGTATTTTTAAATTCCTAAAGTATGTGTTCACTTTTATTCATTGTGTTAGTTTCTGTGTGTTTTTTGTAATATAATAGTGGAAATTATAGATCAAAAGATTGTGCACATTTAATAGGAAAAGCTGTAATTCTTGTTCTTGCATAGAAATAACCTGACTGTGATGGATGCTGTGATGGTCCAAGGACAAGGAACAACTGAGAACTTAAGAGTGGCAGGCAAGCTTCCGGATCCAGGAAGTTCCTTACACTTTAAAATCACAGAAGCATTGTTAAAAGATTGTACAGATAGTGAGTATTCCTAACAGTTCCTAGGGGATACATTTTAGCACTTGAGCTTTCAACAGTAAATAATTCTGAAACAAGAACAGTATTTCTGTATGTGCACACAGTATGTTAGTGGTGAATGCTCAAGATTTCAAGGAAGTACCATGTGTTGCTTTCAGGGTTGATTTGGATCTTAAAAGATTTAAAATGTAAAAAAAAAAAAGAATTTAAAATGCCAACATTCATTACTTACCTTAGCTGATGTACTGTAAGTATGTAACATAAAGCATAATAAAACTTTAGCCATCTGCAATGACGTATCAAAGTGTGTTACTTCCTGATGGAATCTAAGGAATAGCTGGTCTCTTTGACATGTGGGGGTGGTTCATAATCTCTGACATTTATCTGGTATTTATTGTTTGGATCAGGAATACATGATGGCAAGTTTTATTCTTATTCTTGATTTTTTTCTCTAGGTTTAAAACTAAGGGAAC
This sequence comes from Carlito syrichta, assembly GCF_000164805.1. Taxonomy (NCBI): domain Eukaryota; kingdom Metazoa; phylum Chordata; class Mammalia; order Primates; family Tarsiidae; genus Carlito; species Carlito syrichta. The sequence continues at coordinate 13,797 of NW_006959507.1, forward strand.
CAAGTTTCACACTGAAAAGAACATTTAAAGTAGAAAATACAAGACAACTTCAAATCCATATAGAAGCCATTGAAATCAGTGGATACTCATATGAGGGTTATGGCTTTAAAGTTGTTAATTGTCAAGCATTCACATTAAGTGTTAATGCCTCTAGAGACATAATTATATTGTAAGCATTTTCTTTTAAGGTATAATGAATCACCTACTTTTTATATTAGACTTGTTCAAACTCTGTGTAAAGATGTGTTTTCTAAAGGTCTTTATCTATAAACATATTGATTTTGTTTCACTTAATCTTTGACTAAAATGTTTCTTCATATCTTATTTTTCAAAGTTATACAACTTCCTCTAATCTCTAAAGTAGATCAGATAATCTTAGAAACCAATTTCAAAATTATTTTCAGGGCTGTGTTAAAGTTTCAGATGTTGGTATAAATTTACACTGCCTCAGCAACAGAGCATAGATTTGTATCATACATGTAGAGTTTTCCCATATTTTGTAGTATAAGAATATGTCATATTTTGGTAAGAATACAGTTTTAATGCTTGCATCAGTAATATCATATTTTAAAAATTAACTGATGATTTATGTGATAAAGTTTATGTAATAAAATATAACATCTATCCTTTAATTGAATAATATTTTTATGATCATTAATGGGTATTTACTTAATAAGAAACTACATGGTCGGGCTCGGTGGCTCAGCCTGTAATCCCAGCACTCTGGGAGGCCAAGGCAAATGGATTGCCTGAGCCTGCGAGTTTGAGACCAGCCCAGGCAGCTTAATGAGACCTTGTCTCTACAATAAATAAAAAATTAGCCAGGTGTGGTAGCACATGCCTCGTAGTTCTGGCTACCTGGAAGATTGAGGCAGAAGAATTGCCGGAGCCCAGCAGGTTGACACTGGGGTGGCCGTGAGTGTGCCACTGTACTCCAGCCTGGACAATAGAGTGAGACTCCAACTCAAAAAAAGGAAACTACATTACTGTAAGCAAGGACTAATGCTTGACACCTAAAGGTACAATAAGAAATAAAGTACCTTTCCTCAAGATGCATACAGTTAACAAAAAATAAGATATTATGGCATAAGCAATAGTGCTGGAGGTGATGAAAAGATCACTAGGGCTGGGGTGGTTTTTTGAAAAGGCATTATTGGGAATGTAGCCTGGGAGAAGATTTTGAGAAGGGGTGAGGGAAGGAAAAGAAGTTCAGGACTACCTTCTGAATTAATAATTATGAGGAACTGATTACTGTTCCTTTTTGTGTAACTTCTCTAATTATTCACAGAATATAGTTGTCGCTGTTTATTAAGCAGGGGATAATACTTTTTTCTTCTAAAAACTGAGAAAGTCGAGCAAAAGTGGCAAACTCAAATTCTGTGTTATACATAAAGGGTAATGGGATCAGTATTATATTCAAACTGCTTGTGGCATATTTTGAAACTTCACCTTACTACCATTCTGTTTTAGGTTTAATCCTGATTTTACAGCTTCTAGAGTTATTCGAGAACTGACGTTTGTAACAACCAGTGGCTCTGAATTTGTATTTATATTGAATGCATCCCTTCCATACTGCATGTTAGCAACCTGTGCAGAAGCCCTGCCCAGACCCAACTGGGAACTGGCTCTGTACATCATCATCTCAGGAATAATGAGGTACTTGTATCTTGGTTTGGAATGGTATTCACTCATCGCTCGACACTGTTTATCAAGTGCCCACTATGTGCCAGTCACTGTTCTAAGTGCTCGGATATGCCAAGTAGACAGAGCAGGCAGACA
>NW_006959508.1:0-4418 GCF_000164805.1 Carlito syrichta
TCAGCCTAGCCAGCTGACTTAACTAACTGAATTAACTAAGTAGCCAGCTGGCTAGCTAGCAGACTTAACTAGCTACCTACGTAGCTAGACAGCTTGATAGCCAGCTGACTTAACTACCTGACATAACTAGATAACCTAATGGCTTGCCAGCACCCTTAACTAGCTATATAACTACATAGAACTCTGGCTTGACAACTGATTTTACTACCTAACTACCTAGCTAACCTGCTGGCCAGCGAGCTGATTTAACTAGCTAGCCAGCTTGCTAGCCAACTGATTTATGTAGATAAGCACACTGCTAGGTAACTGGCTAGCCAGCTGACTAAGCTAACTGACTTACCTAGCTAGATACCTAGCTAAACAGTTGACAGAACTAGCTGACTTAACTAGCTAGCTACCTAGCTAGCCAGCTGGCTGTCAGCTGACTTAATTAGCTGACTAAACTAGCTTGCCAGCGGGCTGGCCTGTTGACTTAACTTGCTGTCTTAACTAGCAAGCCAGCTTCCTGACCAGCTGAACTAACTAGCTGACTTAACCAGTTAGCTACCTAGCTAGCCAGCTGGGAAGCCAGCTGAATTAACTAGCTGAGTTAAATAGCTAGCCAGCTGGCTAGCCAACTGACTTAACTAGCTTGTTACCTAGCTAACCAGCTGGCAAGCCAACCGACATAACTAGCTGACTTAACCTGCTAGCCAGCTGGCTAGCCAACTGACTCAACTAGCTGAATTAACTAGTTAGCCCTGCTGGCTACCCAGCTGTCTTAATTAGCTCTCTACCTAGCTAGCTATCTGGCTAGCCAGCTGATTACCTAGCTGACTTAATTAGCTTGCCACCTGGCCAGCCAACTGACTTAAGTAGCTCGATATCTAGCTAGACAGCTGGAGAGCTGGCTGACTTAAATAACTGGCCTGCTTTCTAGTCAGGTGAATTAACTAGCTTATTATATATTTAGCCAGCTGGCTAGCCAGCTGACTAAATTAGGTGACTTAACTAACTAGCCGGCTGTCTAGTCAGCTGACTTAATTAGCAAGCTACCTAGCGAGCCAGCTGTCTAGCCAGCTGAATTACCTAGGTGACTTAACTAGCTAGCCAGTGGATTAGACAGCTGACTTAACTATCTAGTTACCTAGATAGCCAGCTGTCTAGTCAGCTGACTAAACTATGTGACTTAACTAGCTAGCCTGCTGGCTAGCAGGCTGACTTAACAACTTAGGTACCTAGCCAGCCAGCTGGATAGTCAGCTGACTTAACTAGCTAGATACCAACATATCCCACTGGCTTGCCAGCAGACTTAACTACCTAGGTACCCAGGTAACAAGCTGGCTAGTGAGTTGACTTAAATAGGTTAATTAACTCACTATATAATAGGCTAGCGAGCTGAGTTAGCTAGGTAGGTACCCAGCTCGGCAGCTGGCTAGCCAGCTGACCTAACTCACTGACTTAACTAACTAGCAAGCTGACTTAAATAGCTGACTTAGTCAGCTAGCTACCTAGCTAGCCAGCTGGCTTATCTAGCTGGCTTAACAAGTTAACTATCTAGCTAGCTATCTAGCTAGCCAGCTGACTTAAGAAACTGACTTCACTATCTACCTAACTACCATAACTAGCTGATGAATATAGCTAGATTCCTAACTGGCCAGTTGACTTAACTAGCTGAAATAACTAGCTAGTCAGCTGATTGCCACCTGACAGCTAGCTGACTTAACAGCTAGTCAGCTGGCTAGACAGCTGACTTAACTATCTGGCTACCTATCTAGACAGCAGGCTAGCTAGCTGACTTTCTTAGCTGACTTAAGCTAGCAAGCTGGCTAGTCACCTCACTTAACTTGCTAGCTATCTATGTAGCCAGCAGGCTAGCCAGCTGACTTAACTATCTGACTTGAACAACTATCCTGCTGGCTAGCAAGCTGACTTATCTACCTGGCTACCTACCTAGTCAGCTGGCTAGACAGCTGTCTAAACTAGCTGACTTAACCAGTTAGCCAGTTGTCTATCCAGCAGACTTAACTTGCTGACATCACTAGCTAGCCAGGTAGCCATCTAGCTGACTTAACTAGCTAGCTACCTACCTAGCCAATTGGCTAACCAGCTATCTTAACTAACTGAATTAACCAGCTAGCCAGCTGGCCAGCCAACAGACTTAACTCGCTCACTACCTAGCTAGCCAGCTGGCTATCAAGCTGACTTAAGTAGCTGACTTAACTAGCAGCAACCTAGCTAGCTAGTTGACTTAAATAGTTAGCTAGCTAGATAACTATATAATTAGCCAGCTGACTTAAATAATTAGCTACCCAGCTAGCTACCTAGCTAACAAGCTGACTTAAATAGTAAGCTTCCTTGCTAGCTAGCTGACTTAACCAGCTAGATAAATAGCTAGCTTAATCGTTATCTAACGGTCTAGCTAGGTGATTTAATCGTCTGACTTATCTCGATAGCTAATGAGTTGGCTAGCTGACTAATCCAGCTGAATTAAGTCGTTAGATATCTAGCTAGCTAGCTGACAATCAAGCTGCCTTAACTCGTTTGCTAACTAGCTAGCAAGCCTACTCAACCAGTTGACTCAACCCGTTTGCTCATTAACTAGATAACTGACTCAACCAGCTGACTTAACCCATTAGTTAACTAGCTAACAACCTGATTCAACCTTCTGACTTAAACCTTTAGCTAACTAGCTAGCTAGTTGTCTTAACCAACTGACTAAATTAGAAAGCTGACTTAAATAGCTGACTTAGCTATCTGACTTAACTACTTGGCTAGCTAACTTAACTGGGTGACTTACCTAGTTAGCTAGCTGACTTAACTGCTAGAATTAGTTAGCTAACTGTTTAACAAGCTGAATAACGAGCTGAGTTAACTAGTTAGCAAACTAGTTAGGTAACAGACTTAAGTATCTGGCTTATATAATTAGCTAACTAGTGAGCTAGATGACTTAGCTAGCTGAATTAATTAGCTGCCTAGTTAGCTAGATGATATAACTAGTTAGCTTAGGAGATAGCTAGTCAAAATAATGAGTTGGTTAATTAGTCAATGAGTTAGATAACTGTTTTAACAAGTTGGTAAACGAGTAAAATTGCTGACTTAACTAGGTAGTTAACTAGTTAGCTAGGTGACTTAACTTGTTGGCTGATGAGTCGGGTGACTAGTTAGGTGAGTTAACATGTTGGCTGACTCCTCAGTCCACCTGTTAGCTGGCTTAACAAGTTGGACGACTAATCAGCTGACTATTTAGCTTAGATAACTAGTTGACTGAGGAGTTGGCCCCATAGTTAGCTCGGTTAAGTAGTTGGCTGGCTAGTTTGCTGACCTAATAATTCGGCTGACTATTTGGTCGAATACTTAACTGACCTAACTAGTAGGCCGAATATTTAGCTGAGGTAAATTTTCAGCTGCCAAGTTGGCCCACTAGATGGCCAATTGGTTAGCTGACTTAACTAGTTGAATGGCTAGTGGGTTGACCGGTTAGCTGACTTAACTAGTTGGCAAATGTGGGATGCGACAGGCGAGCTGACTTAACTAGTCGGCCGGTGAGTGAGCCGACTGGTCAGCTGAATTAACTATTTGGCCCACAAGTGAGCCGACGCATGCACTGCTATAACTAGTTGGCTGGCGAGTTAGCCGACTGGTGAGCTGACTTACCTAGTCTGCTGGGGAGCAAGCGGACTACTTAGCTGACCTGCTGGCCTGCAAGCGAGCTGACAAGTTAGTTTACCTGTTGTCTGGTGAGCATGCAGACTAGTTTGCTTACCTTTTAGCAGGCAAGGGAGCCAACTAGTTAGCTGACCTGATGGAAAGCGATGGAGCCCACTAGTTAGCTCATAAGCTAGCTGAGTTGATAACAGACTAGATAGCTAAGTAACTAGCTAATTTGCTAGCTGACTTAACTAGCTAACTTAGCTCGCTATCTAGCTGACATTACTATCTAGCAAACAAGCTATCTAGTTGTATAGCTAGCTGACTTAACTAGCTAGCTAACTGGTTAGTTAGATGGTTAGCTGACATAGCTATCTACCTGACTAGCTAGCTGAATAACTAGCTGAATTAACTGGCAAGGTGACTAGGAACCTGACTTACTAGCTGACCTAAATAGATACCTAAATAGTTAGCTGACTTGCTAGCCCACTTAACTAGCTAGATGGCTACCTATTTGACTTAACTAGATGACTAATTTGTTGGCTGGCTAGCTGGCTAGCCAGCTGTCTTAACTAGCTAGCTACCTGGTTGGCTATATGGCTAGCCAGCTGTCTTACCTAACTAGCTAACTGGCTGACTAGTTGCCTAGGCAGCCGGCAATCTAGTCAGCAGGCTGGCCATCTGGCTAGCCAACTGGCTTAAATAGCCAGCTGGCTGATTGGACAGTGGAACTGCCAGCTGGCTAAAATAGCCAGCCACCCTGCTGCTTGACCGGCTAGCCAGCAGTG
>NW_006959508.1:4924-17467 GCF_000164805.1 Carlito syrichta
GTCTTAACTCCCTGGCCACATAGAAGATGAGCCTGCTAACCAGCCAGCTAAACTTGCCAGTCACCTATCTAGCCAGCCGACTAACCAGCTGTCTTAACTAGATGACTTAAGTAGATAGACATCCGGCTAGTCAGCTGGCTTAACTAGCCAGCCACCTAGTGAGTCAGATGAGAAAACCAGCTCACATAACTCACTGACATAATTAGCTAGCAAGCCAGTTAGCCAGCTGAATTAATTAGCTAGCTACCTACCTAGACAGGTGGCTAGACAGCTGACTTAAATAGCTGACTTACCAGCTAGCCAGCTGGCCAGCCAGCTGACTTAACGCGCTAGCTACCTAGCTAGCCAGATGGCTAGGCACTTGAATTAACTAGCTGACTTAGCAAACTAGCCAGTTAGCTAGCCAGCTGATTCAACTAGTTTACATAACTCGTTAGCCAGAGCTGGCTAGCCAGCTGACTTAACTAGCTAGCTACCTATGTATCTTGCTGGCTTGCCAATTGACTTAACTACCTAACTACCTAGCTAACCATCTTGCTAGACAACAAACTTAACTAGCTTTCGTAACTAGCTGCCCTGCTTTCTAGCCAGTTTAATTAACTAGCTTGCTACATAGCTAGCCAGCTGGCTATCCAGCTGAATTATCTAGGTGAGTTATCTAGCTAGCCAGCTGTCTAGCCAGCTGACTTAACTAGCAAGCTACCTACCTAGCCAGCAGGCTAGTCATTTGTCTTAACTAGGTGAATTAACTAGCTAGCCTGCTTGCAAGACAGCTGACATAACAAACTAGCTACCTAGCTAGCAAGCTGGCTAGCTGGCTGATTAACTAGCTTAATTAAGTGACATATCTAACTGACATATCTAGTTGACTTAGCTAGCTAGCTTCCTAGCTTGCCAGCTGACTTAACTAGCTGTAATAACTAGCTAGCCAACTGGCTTTCCATCTGACATAAATAGCTTTTTAACTAGCTAGCCAGCTGGCTAGACAACTGAAATAACATGCTGACTTAACTAGTTAACCAGTTGGTTAGCCAGTTGACTAAAGTAGCTGACTTAACTAGCTGGCCAGCTGTCTAGTCACCTGACTTAATTGCCTAGCAACCTCGCTAGCCAGTAGACTAGACAGCTGATTTAATTAGCTTGCAATGCTGTAGACAGTTGGCTAGCCAGCAGACTTAGCTAACTATATACCTAGCTAAACAGCTGTATAACCAGTTGACTTAACTAGTTGACATAACTAGATAGCATAAAGGCTAGACAGCTAACTTAAGTAGCTACCTACCTACATAGCCCGCTGGCTTGCCAACTGGATTAACTACTTAATTATGTAACTAAACTCCTGGTCAGTGAACTGACTTAGCTAGGTGATTTAACTAGCTAGCCAGCTGGGTAGCCAGCTGACTTAACTAGTTAGCTACCCTGATAGGCAGCTGGCTAGCCAGCTGACTTAACTAATGGTCTTAAATAGCTAGCCAGCTAACTTAAGTAACAGACTTAACTAGCTAGCTATGTAGCTAGCCAGCTGACTTAACTAGATGACTTAAATAGCTAGCTACCTATCTGGAAAGAAGGATGGCCAGCTGACTTAACTAGCTGATTTAACCAGCTAGCCAGCTGGCTAGCCAGCTGACTTAACTAGCTAGCCAGCTGGTTAGCCAGCTGAATTAACTCGCTGATTTAACCATCTAGCCAGATGGCTAGCCAGCTGACTCCACTAGCTAGCTCCCTAGCTATCCAGCTGGGAATCCAGTTGAATTAACTAGATGACATAACTAGCCAGACAGCTGACTAGGCAGCTGACTCTACTAGCTTGCTACATAGCTAGCCAGCTGGCTAGACAGCTGAATTAACTAGTTGATTTTACCGCCAGTCAGCTGGCTAGCCAGTTGACTCAACTATCTTAATTAACTATTTAGCCAGCTGGCTAGCCAGCTGACTTAAACTCTCTACATATCTAGACAGCTGGCTAGCCAACTGACTTAACTAGCTGACTTAATTAGGTAGCCAGCTTGTTAGCCAACTGACTTACCTAGCTCACTACATAACTAGACAGCTGGCTACCCAACTGACTTGACTAGCTGACGTAAATAGCTGGCCTGATTGCTAGTCAGCTGAATGAACTATCTTGCTATATAGCTAGCCAGGTGACTAGCCAGCTGATTTAAATAGTTGACTTAAGCCACTAGCCAGCTGTCTAGCCAGCTCACTTAAGTAGCAATCTACCTAGCTAGCCAGTTGTCTAGCCAGTTGACTTAACTAGGTGACTTAAATAGCTATAGTGCAGGGTAGACAGCTGATTTAACAATCTGGCTAACTAGCTAGCTAGCTGTTTTGCCAGCTGACTTAACTAGGTGACTTAACTAGTTAGCCAGCTGGCTAGCTGGCTGACCTTACTGCCTAACTACCTAGCTAGCTGGCTGGATACCCAGCTGACTTAACTAGCTAGCTACCTATGTAGCCCACTGGCTTGCCAGCTGACTTACCTCCCTAGCTACCTAGCTAACCAGTTGGCTAGTGAGATGACATAACCAGGTAAGTTAACTAGCTAGCTAACTGTCTAGCCAGCTGATTTAACTAGCTAGCTACTCAGCTAGCCAGCTGGCTAGTCAGCTGACTAAACTCACTGACTTAACTAGCTAGCAAGCTGCCTTAACTAGCTGACTTATCCATCTACCTACCTAGCTATCCAGCTGTCTTAACTAGCTGAAATACCTAGCTAGACAGATGGCTAGCCCTCTGAACTAACTAGCTATTTAACTACCTAACCAGCTGAATAGCCAACTGACTTAATGAGTTGACTTAACTAGCTAGCCAGCTGGTTGCCTGCTGACTTATCTAGCTGACTTATCCAGCTAGTCAGCTGGCTAGCCAGATGACTAAACTAGCTAACTACTTATATAGCAAGCTGGCTAGCCAGCTGACTAACATAGCTGACTTAAGCTTGCAAGCTGGCTAGCCAACTCATTTAACTATCTTGCTAACTACCTAGGTAGCAGGCTAGCAAGCTGAATTAACTAGGAGCATTGAACAGCTAGCCTGCTGGCTATCATGCTGACTTATCTAGCTAGCTACCTATGCAGTCAGCTGGGTAGACAACTGAATAAACTAGCTGTCTTAACCAGCTAGCCTGTTGGCTAGCCAGCTGACTTAACACACTGTAATCACTAGCTAGCCAGATAGCAATCTAGCTTACTTAACTATCTAGTTAACTACCTTGAAAGTTGGCTAGCCAGTTCTCTTAACTAGCTGAATTAACCAGATATCCAGCTATCTAGCCAACTGACTTGACTAGCTCACTACCAACCTAGCCAGCTAGCTAGCCAGCTGACTTAAGTAGCTGACTTAACTAGCTAGCTACCTAGATAGCGAGCTGACTTAAATAGTTAGCTAACTAGCTCACTACCTAGCTAAAAAGCTGACTGAAATAGCTGACTAGCTAGCTAGCTGACTTATCCAGCTGGCTAACTAATTAGCTTACTCATTATACAATGTGCTAGCTAGGTGACAATTATCTGACTTAACTCGTTAGCTAAGGGGCTAGCTAGCTGACACAACCAGCTGACATAACTCATTAGCTAACTAGCTATCTAGCCTACTCAAGCAGCTGAGCCAACTCGTTTGCACACTAGCAAACTAGCTGACTCAACTAGCTCATTTAACCCATTCGTTAGCTAGTTAACAACTTTACTCAACCTGCCGACATAACCCACTGGTTCACTATCTAGCTTGCTCTCTTAACCAGCTGACTAATTTAAATAACTGACTTAACTAGCTCACTTAGGTAGCTGATTTAACTATTTAGCTAGCTGACAACTGGCTGACTTAACTAGTTAGCTAGCTGACTTTACCTGAATCAAATAGTTAGATAACTATTTAACTAGCTGAATAACTAGCTGAGTTAATACTTAGCTAACTAGTTAGGTAGCAGACTTAAGTTACTGACTTAAATATTTAGCTATCTATTAAGCTAGCTGACTTAGCTAGCTAGCAAGTGAACTAGCTGACATAGGTACCTGACTTTAGTTGGATAATGAGATAGCTAGCTGACTTAATAAGTTGGTTAATTAGTTAGCTAACTGTTTTAACTCGTTGGTAAACGAGTTATCTAGCTGTCTTAACTAGTTGGTTAATGAGCTAGGAAGGTTGATATAAAGTTTTGGCTGACGAGTAGGGGGACAACTTAGCTAATTTAACATGTTGGCTGACTACTCGGCCGACTTGTACCTGGCTTAACAAGTCAGCTGACTAGTCGGTCAACTAATTAGGTGGCTTAACTAGCTGGCTAACGAGATGGTTCACTAGTTAGCATGGTTAAAATTTTGCCTGCTGGTTTGGTGGCCAAACTAGTCTGCCAACTAGCTGGCCAACTAGCTAGGTGGCCTAACTTGTTGGCCGACTAATTAGCTAAGCTAACTTGACAGCTTACAAGTTGGTTGACTAGTTAACCGATTGGTTAGCTGACTTATCTAATTGGCAGGCTAGTCAGCAGATCGGTTAGCCTACTTAAGTAGTCAGCCAGTGAGTGAGCCGACAGGTGAGTTGACTTATCTAGTTGGCCTGAGAATGAGCCGACTGGTCAGCCAACTTAACTAGTCGGCCTTTGAGAGAGCTCACTGGTCGTCCGAATTTAGTCAGCAGTCAAGTGAGCCAACTGGTCAGAAGAATTAACAAGTCAGCCAGCGAATGAGCTGACCAGTGAGCCTACTTAACTAACTGGCAGCCGAGTGAGCTGCCTTAACTAGCCAGACGGCAATAGAGCCAACAGGTGTGCTGACTTAACTAGTTGGTTGGCATGCTGATAGGCAGGCGAGGGAGCCGACTAGTTAGCTTACCTGATGGGAAGCGAGTGGGCCCACTAATTACCTGACCAGCTAGCTGATATGATTGCTGACTAGATAGCTAGGTAATATCTGATTTGCTAGCTGACTTAACTAGATAGCTGACTAGCTAACTGGCTATCTAGCTGACATAGCTGGCTAGCAAACAAGCTATCTAGCTGTCTAGCCAGCTGACTTAACTAGCTATCTAACTGGCTAGTTAGCTGGCTAGTTGACTTACCTAGCTAGCTGACTAGTTAGCTGACTTAACTAGTTAGCTGGCTAGTTAGCTGACAACTAGCTGAGGAGGTAGTTGACTGGCTAGCAGATTAGCCAGCTGATTTAATTAGCTAGCTACCTGGTTGGCTAGATGACTAGCCAGATGGCTTAACTGGCTAGCTACCTGGCTGGCTAGCTAGCTAGGCAGCCGGATATCTTGCTAACAGGCTTGCAAGCTGGCTAGCCAGCCAGCTTTAATAGTCAGCCGACTGGCTAGACAGTCGGATAGCCAGCCAGTTTAACTAGCCAGCCACCATGCTTGCAAGCTGGCTAGCCAATGGTTTAACTAGCTGGACACTTACCTGACCAGCCTGCTAACCAGTTGGCTTAACTTGCCAGACACCTAGGTAGCCAGCAGGCTAAGCAGCTGAAATAACTATCTGACTTAACTAGATAACCATCCGGCTAGCCAGCTGTCTTAACTTGCTAGCCACCTAACTAGCCAGCTGGCTAAAAAGCTAACTTAACTCACTGACTTACCTAGCTAGCCAGCCCTCTAGCCAGCTGACATAATTAGCTAGCTATCTACCTAGCCAGGTGACTAGCCAGCTAACTTATCCAGCTGATGTAACCAGTTAGCCAGCTGGCTAGCCAGTTGACTTAACTAGCTAGCTACCTAGCTAGCAGATGGATAGCCACTTGCATTTACTAGCAAACTTAACCAGGTAGACAGCTGGCAAGTCAGCTGACTCAACCAGGTGACTTAACTCATTATCCAGCTGGCTAACCAGCTGATTGAACTAGCTGACATCACTAACTACCCAAGTTTCTAGCCATCTGACGCAACTAGTTAGTAACATAGGTATCCTGCATGCTTGCCGGTGACAACTACTTACCTAGCTATCCAGCTAGTTAGCGAACTGACTTAACTAAGTGACCTAACTAGCTAGCTAGTTGGCTAGTCAGCTGATTTGACTAGTTAGCTACGCAGCTAGGCAGCTGACTTAACTAGCTGACTTAACTAGTAGGCTACCTAGCTACCCTGCTGATTTTAATAGCTGAAATAACTAGCTTGATACATAGGTAGCTATATAGCTAGCTAGCTGACTTATCTAGCTGACTTAACTAGCCAGCTAGCTGACATAACTAACTGACTTAATTAGCTAGCTACCTAGCTAGCCAGCTGAAGTAACTAGCTGATACAACTAGTTGACCAGCTGTCTGACTGTCTAACCATCTGATTTAACTAGCTTTTTAACTACCTAGCAAGCTGGCTAGCCAACTGACTTAATGCGGTGACTTAACTAGCTAGCCAGCTGGTTAGCCAGCTAACTGAACTATTTGATTAACGAGCTAGGCAGCTGGCCAGCCAGGTGACTAAACTAGCTGTATTAACTAGTTATCCTGATGCCTAGCCAGCTGACTTAATTAGCACTCTACCTCTCTAGTCACCTGTATAGCCAGCTGAATTAACTAGCTGACATAATTAGTTAGCCAGCTGGCTAGCACACTGACATAACTAGGTCACCACCTAGTTAGCCAGCTATCTTGACTAGCTGTTTTAACTAGCTGGCCTGCTTTCTAGTCAGGTGAATTTACTAATTTGCTACACAGCTAGCCACCTGGCTATCCATCTGAATTAACTAGCTGACTTAACTAGTTAGCCAGCTGGCTACCCATCTGACTTAATTGCCTATCTACCTAGCTAATCTGTAGCCTAGTCAGCTGACTTAATTAGCTGACTTAACTAAGTAGCCGGCTGGTTAGCCAGCAGAATTAACTAGCTAGTCACCTAGCTGGATAGTCATCTGACTTAACTAGCTGACATAATTAGACGCTGGATGGCTAGTCAGCTCAATTAACTAGATACCTACCTACATATCCCACTGGCTTGCCAGCTGAATTAACTACCTAACTACCTAGCTAACCTACTGGCCAGTGAGCTGACTCAACTACGTGACATAACTAGCTAGCCAGCAGGCTAGCCAGCTGATTCAATCAGCTAGCTAACCAGTAAGCTTACTTGTTATCGAATGTTCTTGCTAGCTTTCTTATCTGACTTAACTTGTTAGCTAACAAGCTAGCTAGCTGACTCAACCAGCTTACTTAACTCGTTAGCTAACTAGCTAGCCATCTGACTCACCCAGCTGACTTAACTCGTTAGCTAACTAGCTAGCTAGCCTACTCAACCATCTGACTCAACCCGTTTGCTAACTGGCTAGCTAGCTAGCTGACTCAACCAGCTAACTTAACCTTTCAGTTAATTAGCTAACTACCTGCCCCAACCTGCTGACTTAACCCATTTGCTAACTAGCTAGCTAGCTGTCTTAAGCAACCAACTAAATTAGAACGCTGACTTAACTAGCTGAATTAGCTTGCTGACTAATCTACTTTGCTAGCTGACTTAACTGGCTGACAATTTGTTAGCTAGCTGACTTAACTACCTGAATTAAATATGTAGATAACTGTTTTACTAGCTGAATAACTAGCTGACTTAACTAATTAGCTAACTAGTTAGGTAGCAGACTTATGTAGCTGATTCAATAGCTTGCTAATTAATGAGCTAGCTGACATAACTAGCTGAATTAGCTAGCTAGCTGTTTAGCTAGCAGAGTTAGTTAGCTTACTTAACTAGTTGGCTAATGAGATAGCTGGCTGATTTAATAAGTTGGTTAATGAGTTAGCTAACTGTTTCAAATAGTTGGAAAATGAGTAAATTAACTGACTTAACTAGTTGTTTAATGAGTTAACTACGTGACATAATTGTTGGCTGACAGACGGCCGACAAGCTAACTGGTTTAACACATTGGCTGACTACTCGACAAACTTGTTAGCTGGCTTAACAAGTTGACTAATTAGTTGACTGACTAGTTAGCTTGATCAAATAGTTGACTAATGAGTTGTCCCACTAGTTAACGTGGTTAACTAGTTGACTTGCTGGTTTGCTCAACTAAGTAGTCGGCTGACTAGTTGGCAAACAGGTTACCTGTCCTAACTCATTGGCTGACTAGTGAGCTGAGCTAACTTATCAGCTGACAAATTGGCCTATTAGTCGGCCAATTGGTTAGCTGACTCAACTAGTTGGACGGCTAGTGGGCTGACCAGTTAGCTGACTTAACTAGTCAGCTTGTAAGTGAGCAAAGCAAGTTGAATTAATTAGTCGGCCTCTAAGTGAGCCGACTTGTCAGTTGACTTAAATAGTAGGCTGGTGAGTAAGCCGACAAATCAGCTTACTTACCTAGTTGGTCAGCGAGTGAGCCAACTGGTCAGTGGACTTAACAAGTCGGCCAGCATGTGAGCTCACTGGTAAGCAGAATTTAGTCAGCTGGTGAGTGAGCCAACAGAAGATTTAACTAGTTGACTGGCAATTAAGTTGATTGGTGAGCCAACTTAACTATTTGACCACACAGTAAGCCAACTGGTGTGCTGTCTTAACTAGTCAACTGGTGAGCCAGCTGACCCATGATCTGACTTAATTAGGCATCTGGAGAGAAAGCCGATTAGTTAGCTGATTTGTTGTCCTGTGAGTGAGCTCACAAGTTAGTTGACCTTTTGACTGATGAGTGAGCCGAATAGTTTGCTGACTGGTTGGCAGGTGAGCAAGCTGAATAGTTAGCTGACCTGATGGAAAGTGAGTGAACCCACTAGTTATCTGACAAGATAGCTGAGATGCTAGCCAACTAGTTAGCTAATTAACTAGCTGATTTGCTATCTGACTTGAATAGCAGTTGAATAAATAGCTGGCTATCTAGCTGACATAACTAGCTAGCAACCAATCAAACTCTCTAGCTTGCTGACTTAACTAGTTAGCTATCTGGCTACTGGCTAAATGACTTAACTATCTAGCTGACTAACTAGTTGTCTAGTTAGCTGACTTAACTAGCTAGCTGACTAGCAACATGAGTAGCTAGCTGACATAACTAGCTAGCTGGAGAATTAGCTGACTTGATAGCTGACTTAACCAGCAGACTGGCTAGCAGTTGACATATCTAGGTGACAAGCTTCTTGGCTGTCTAGCTGGCTAGCCAGCTGACTTAATTAGCTATCTACCTGGTTGACTATATGGCTAGCCAGCTGGCTTAACTAGCTAGCTATCTGGTAGCTAGCTGGTTAGGCAGCTGGCTAGCTAGCTAGTGGACTGGCCACCTGGCTAGCAAGCCAGGATAAATAACGAGCCATCTGTCTGGAGAGTGGGAAGCCAGCCAGCCAAACTAGCAAGCCACCCGGCTGTTCAGCCGGCTAGTCAGCTGGCTTAACTAGCTGGCAACCTACCAGACCACCAGCCTACTAACAAGCCGGTTTAACATGCCAGCTACCTAGCTAGGAAGCTGGTTAACCAGCTGACTAAACTAGGTGGCTTAACTAGATAGGCAAAGGGCTAGCCAGCTGCCTTAACTAGCTAGCCACCTAGCTAGCCAGCTGGCTAGCCAGCTCACTTAACTCGCTGACTTAACGAGCTAGTCATCTGGCTAACCAGCTGACTTAATTAGCTAACTACCTACCTAGACAGGTGAATAGCCAGCTGACTTACATATCTGACTTAACCAGCTAGCCAGTTGGCTTGCCAGCTGACTCAACTATCTGACACAACTGGTTAGCCAGCTGGCTAGCCAGCTGACTTACCTAGCTGACATACCCTACTAGCAAATTGGCTAGCAAGCTGACTTAACCAGCTAGCTACTGACATATGCCGCTGGCTTGCCTGCTGAATTAACTTCCTAGTTATCTAGCTAATAAGCTGGCTAGTGAGCTGATATAACTAGGTGACTTAACTAACTAGCCAGCTGGCTAGCCAGCTGACATAACTAGCTAGCTATCTAGCAAACCAGCTGGGAAGTCAGATGAATTAACTAGCTGACTTATACAACTAGCCAGCTGGCTAGCCATCTGAAATAATTAACCTGGTACGTAGCTATCCAGTTGGCTAGCCATCTGACAACTAGTTGACTTAACCAGCTAGGCTGCTGGCACAACTAGCAGACTTAACTAGTTAGCCAACTGGCTATGCATCTAACTTAACTAGCTGTCTACATAGCTAGCTAGCAGACTAGTCAGCAGATTAAATAGCTGACTTAATTAGCTAGTCAGCTGGCTAGCCAACTTACTTAACAAGCTTGCTACCTAGCTAGACAGCATGCTAGCCAGCTGAATTAACTAGTTGACTTAAATAGCTGGCTTGCTTGCAAGAAAATTGAATTAACTAGCTTGTCATATAGCTAGCCAGCTGGCTAGACAGATGACTTAACTAGGTGACTTAACTGGCCATCCAGCTGACTAGCCAGCTTACTTAAGTAACAAGCTACCTAGCTCGCCAACTGGATATCCAGCTGACTCAACTAGGTGGCTTTACTAGGTAGCCAGTGGGCTAGAAAGCTAACTTAACTATCTAGCTACCTAGCTAGCCAGCTGTCTAGTCAGCTGACTTAACTAGGTGACTTAAGTAGCTAGCCAGCTGGCTAGCAGGCTGACCTACCTGGCTATCTACATAGCTAGCCAGCTGGATAGATAGCTGAGTTAACTAACTATCCATTTAGCCCGCTGGCTTGCTAGTTGACTTGAATACCTAGATACCTACCTAACCAGCTGGCTGGTGAGCTGACTTAATTATGTTACATAACTAGATGGTTAACTGGCTAGCCAGCTGACTTAGCTAGCTACCCTGCTAGGCAACTGGCTAGCCAGCTGACTTAGCTCACTGACTTAACTAGCTAGCAAGCTGACTTAACTAGCTGAATTAACCAGGTAGCTACCTAGCTACCCAGCTGGTTTATCTAGCTGGCTTAACTATGTAGCTACCTAGCTAGCTAGCTAGCCAGCTGACTTAACTAGCTGACTTAACTAGCTAGCTAGTTGACATAACTAGCTGACATATATCTAGCTTCATAGCTTGCCAGCTGACTTAACTAGCTGAAATAATTAGCTAGCCTGATGGATAGCCATCTGACTTAACTAACTTTTTAACTAACTAACCAGCTGGCTAGCCAACTGGCTTAACGAGCTGACATAACAAGCTAGCCTGCTGGTTTCCAGCTGACTTAACTAGCTGATATAACCAGCTAGTCAGCTGTCTAGCCTGCTGACAACTAGATGGCTACCTATCTACTAAGCTGGCTAGACAACTGATTTACCTAGCTTACTAAAGAGAGCAATCTGGCTTGCCAACTCACTTAACTAGCTAACTAGCTACCTAGCCAACAAGCTAGCCAGCTGACTTAACTAGCTGATTGTACAGCTAGACTGCTGGCTTGCAAGCTGACTTATCTAGCTAGCTACCTACCTAACTAGTTGGCTAGACAGCTGACTAAACTAGCTGACTTAACCAGCTAGCAAGTTGGCTAGCCAGCTGACTTAACTCAATGACATCACTAGATAATCAGGTAGCTATCTAGCTGTCTTAACTAGCTAGCTACCTACCTTGCCAGTTGGCTAGCCAGCTCTCATAAATAGCTGAATTAACCAGTTACTGGCTGGCTAGCCAACAGACTTAACTACCTCGGTACCTAGGTAGGCATCTGGCTAGCCAGCTGACTTAATTAGCTGAATTAACTAGCTAGCTACTAGCTAAATAGCCGATATAAAGAGTTAGCTAACTTGCTCGCTACCTTGGTAACCAGCTGATTTAAACAGCTAACTACCTAGCGAGATTCCTAGCTAACAAGCTCACTTAAATAGTTAGCTGACTAGATAGCTAGCTGACTTAACATGCTAGCTAACTAGTTAGATCACTCGTTATCTAAAGTTCTAGCTAGCTGAGTTAGTCTTTCGACTCAACTTGTTAGCTAACATGCTTCCTAGGTGCCTTAAGCAGCTGACTTAACTCGCTAGCTAACTAGCTAGCTAGCTGACTCATTCAGCTGACTTAACTCGCTAGCTAATTAGATATCTAGCCTACTCAACCAGCTGACTCAACCTGTTTGCTTACTAGCTAGCTATCTGACTCAACCAGCTGACTTAACCTATTAGTTACTAGCTAACTACTTTACTCAGTCTGCTGACTTAACCCATTAGCTAACTAGCTAGCTAGCTGTCTTAACAAGCTGACTTAATTAGAAAGCTGACTTTAACTGAATTAGGTAGGTGAATTAACTACTTAGGTAGCTGACTTAACTGGCCGACTTAACTAGTTAGGTAGTTGACAACTACCTGAATTAAATAGTTAGCTAACATTTAACTAGCTGAATAACTAGTTGACAACTAATTAGCTAACTAGTTAGTTAACAGAATTAAGTTCCAACTTAAATAGTTGGCTCGGCAGTGAGCTAGCTGACTTACCTAGCTGACTTAGCTAACTAGCTGGTTAGCTAGCTGATTTAGCCAGCTGCCTTAACTAGTTGGCTAACGAGATAGCTAGCTGACTTAACGAGTTGGTTAATGAGTTTGCTACCACTTTTTAAAATTTTTTTGAGTTGAAGTCTTACTCAGTTGCCCAGACTGGAGTGCAGTGGCTGCTCCCGGCCACCGCAGCCTCGACCTGCTGGGCTCCTGTGATCCTTCCACCTCAGCCTTC
>NW_006959508.1:17782-18460 GCF_000164805.1 Carlito syrichta
TAGTAGGCCGACTAGTTAGCTGGCCTAACTTGTCATTTACTAGTTAGCTGAGCTAACATGTCGGCTCACAAGTTATGGGACTAGTCGGCCAAATGGTTAGCTCACTTTACTAGTTGGCTGGCTAGGCGGCCGACCAGTTAGCTGACTTAACTAGTCAGCCAGCGAGTGTGGCGAGAGCTGAGCTGACTTTATTAATTGTCCAGCGAGTGAGCTGACAGGTCAGCTGACTTAACTAGATGGCCGGTGAGTGAGCCGACTGGTCAGCTGGCTTAACTGCTTGGCCGGAGAGTGAGCTAACTTGTCAGCTGACTTTAGTCAGCTGGTGAGTATGCTGACTGGTTTGAGGACTTAACCAGTAGGCAGGCGAGTGAACCGACCTGTGAGCCAACTTAAAGCAATGAGTGAACTGCCTTAACTAGTCAGGTAGTGAATGAGTCGACTGCTTAGCTGACTTAAATACTTGGTTGGTGAGCAAACCAACTATCTAGCTAACCTGTTGGCCTGTGAGCAAACCGACAAGTTAGTTGACCTGTTGGCTGGTGAGTGAGCTGACTAGTTTGCTGACTGGTTGGCAGGAAAGGGGGCCGAGTAGTAGCTGACCTGAAGGAAAGCAAGCGAACCCACTAGTTAGATGACCAGCTAGCTGAGTTGATAGCCGACTAGTTAGCTAAAAAACCA
>NW_006959508.1:18907-22785 GCF_000164805.1 Carlito syrichta
CTGGCTAGCTGGCTAGGGAGCCAGCTAGTGAGCTAGTGGGCTGGCCAGCTGGCTAGCCAGTCGGCTTAATTAGTCAAACTGCTGGCTGGACAGTCGGATAGTCAGCCGCTTAACTAGCCAGCCACCCTTCTGGTCATCTGGCTAGCCAGCAATTTTTACTAGCTGTCCACCTACCTGAAAAGCCTGCTAACTAGCCAATTGAACTTACCAGCCACCTAGCTAGCCATTCGTCTAGCCAGATCACATAACTTGTGGACATAACTAGGTGGTCATCCGACTTGCCAGCTGACTTAATTAGCTACCTACCTACCTAGACAGGTGGCTAGGCAGCTGACTTAACGAGCTGACTTAACCACATGGCCAGCTGGCTAGTCAGCTGACTAAACTAGCAAGTGACCTAGGTAACCAGTTGGCTAGCCACTTTAGTTAATTAGTTGACTTAACCAGCTAGCCAACTGGTTAGCCAGCAGACTCAACTAGCCCACTTAACTAGTCAGCCAACTGTCTTGCCAGCAGACATAACTAGCTGACAACACTAGCTAGCCTGGTGGCTAGCCAGCTGACTTAAATAGCTAGCTACATATGTAGGCAGATGGGAAGCCAGCTGAATTATCTAGATGACTTAAATTGCTAGCCAGCTGACTAGCCATCTGACTTAACTAGTTCGCTACCTAGCTAGCCACCTGGCAAGCCAAGTGACTTAACTAGCTGACAAATACCTAGCAAGGTAGCTGGACAGCTGACATAACTAGCTAGCTACCTATCTAGCCAGCTGTCTAGCAAGCTGACTTAACTAGGTTACTTAACTAGCTAGCCAGATGGCTATTTAGCTAGTTTGCTGACTTAATGATCTATCTGAAGCTAGCTGTTGACCTAGCTGACTTAACTAGCTAGCTGACTAGCAAGCTGACTAGCCTACCATCGACATGACTAGCTAGCCACCTACCAGACCAGCCTGCTAACCAGCCATCTTAACTTGCCAGCCACCTAACTAGCCAGCTGGCTAACCAGCCTACTTAACTAGCTGACTTAGCTAGATAGCCATCTGGCTAGCCAGCTGACTTAACTGACTATCCACCTAGCTAGCCAGCTGACTAGCCAGCTAACTTAACTTATTGACTTAACTAGCTATCTACCTAGCTAATCAGTTGGCTAGTTACTTGAACTAACTAGCTGACTTTACCTGCTAGCCAGCTAGCTAGCCAACTCACTCAACTAGCTGACTTAAATAGTTAGCCAGTTGGCTAAGCAGCTGTCAAAACTAGCAGATATTAAAGCTAGACAGGAGGCCAGCAAGCTGACTGAACTAGCTAGATAACTACATATCCCACTGGCTTGCCAGCTGATTGAATACCTAGCTTCCTAGGTAACCAGTTGGGTAGCGAACTAAGTTAACTAGTTGACTTAACTTGCTAGCCAGCTGTCAAACCAGCTGACTTAACTAGCTACCTAGCAAGCTAGGCAGGTGGCTATCCAGCTGACTTAACTAGCTGATTTAACTAGCTAGCCAGCTGACATAACTAGTAGACTTAACTATCTAGCTACCTAGCAACCAGCTGACATTATTAGCTAAAATAACTAACTAGCTTTCTAGCTAGCTATCTAGCAGTCAAGCTGACTTAACTAGCTGATTAACTGGCTGGCTGCCTAGCTAGCCAGTTGACTTTACTAGCTAAAATAACTAGCCAGAAAGCTGCCTAACCATCTGAATTAACTAGCTTTTTAACAAACTATCGAGCTGGCTAGCCAACTAACTTAATGAGTTGACTTATCTACCTAGCCAGCAGGTTAGACAGCTAAATTAACTAGTTGATTAATGAACTAGGCCACTGGCCAACCAGGTGACGAAACTAGCTAGCATTACTAGTTATCCAGCTGGCTAGCCAGCTGACTTAACTAGATCTCTACCTCTCTAGCCACCTGGATAGCCAGCTTTCTGAACTAACTGACTTTATTGGTTAACCAGACGGTTAGCCAACTGACTTAACTAGGCCACTACCTAGCTAGCCAGCTGGCTAGCCAGCTGACTTAACTAGCTTTTTTAACTATCTGGCCTGCTTTCTAGCCAGTTGTATTAACAAGCTTGCTACATAGCTAGCCAGCTGGCTATCCAGCTGAATTAACTAGGTGATGTATCTTGCTAGCAAGCTGTCTAGTGAGCTGACATTACTGGCAAGCTACCTACCTAGCCAGCTGTACAGTCAGATGACTTAACTTGGTCACATAACTATCTAGCAAGCCGGCTAGACAGCTGATATACCTTGCCAACTGACTTAACTGCCTAACTACCTAACTAACATGCTGTCCAGCGTGCTGACTTAAATATGTGACTTAACTAGCTAGCTAGATGGCTAGTCAGCTGAATTAACTAGCTAGCTATACTACTACGCAGGTGGCAAGCCAGCTGACATACCTTGTTTACTTAATTCGTTAGCAAGCTGATATAACTAGCTGACTTAACTAGTTAGCTACTTAGCTAGCCAGCTGACTTAACTGACTTTTTTAACTAGCTAGCTACCGAGCTATCATGTAGCTAGCTGACATAACTAGTTGACTTACTTATCTGTCTAGCTGACATATCTAACTGACTTAAATAGCTAGTTTCCTAGCTAGTCAGAGGACATAAGTAGCTGAAATAACTAGTGAGCCAGCAGGTTACCCATCTGATGTAGCTTGATTTTTAACCAGCTAGCCACCTGTTGGACAACTGACTTAATGAGCTGACAATTAGCTAGCCCGCTAGTTAGCCGGCTAAATAAACTACCTGATTTAACAAGCTGTCCAGCTGGCTAGTCAGCTGACTTAATTACCTGGCTACATATGTAGCCAGCAGGCTAGCCAGCTGATTTAACAAGCTGACTTAACGAAGTAGCCAGCTGACTAGCCAGCAGACTTAACTAGCTAGCTTCCTGGCTAGGCAGCTGGACAGCCAGTTGAATTATCTAGCTGACGTAACTAGATAGTTTGATGGCTAGCCAGCTGACATAACTAGCTACCTACCTACATAATCCACTGACTTGCAAGCTGAATTAATTGCCTACATATCTAGCTAACCTGCTGTCCAGTGTGCTGACTTAACTAGGTTACTTAACTAGATAGCCAGCTTGCTAGGCAGTTACCATAACTAGCCAGCTGCTAGGCAGCTGGCTAGCCAGTTGACTTAACTAACAGACTTAACTAGCTAGCCAGTTGCCTTATATAGCTGACTTAACTAGCTAGCTACCTAGCTAGCCAGCTGAATTAACTAGTTGATTTAACAATGTAGATACTTTGCTAGAAAGCTGGCTGGCCAGATGACTTAACTAGTTGACTTAACATGTTAACAAATTGCCTGGCCAGCTGACTTAACTAGCTAAACAGCTGGCTGATTAGCTGTATTAACTAGCTGTCTTAACCAGCTAGTGAGCTGGCTGGTCAGCTGACTTAACTAGCTAGCTACCTAGCTAGCCAGCTGGGAAGGAAACTGAATTAAGTAGCTTACTTTACTAGCTATCCCACTTGATAGCCAGCTGACTTAACTAGCTTGTTACCTAGCTAGCCTGCTGGCTAGCAGCTGACTTAACTAGTTGATGTAACCATCTACCCAGCTCGCTAGACAGCTGACTCAACTGAATGACTTAACTAGTGAGCCAGCTGGCTGGCCAGTTGACTTAACTAGCTCTCTACCTAGCTAGCTAGCTAGCTAGCCAGCTGAATTAAATAGATGACTTATTTAGCTAGCCAGCTGGCTTGCCAACAAATTAACTATCTCACTACATAGCTAGTCTGCTGTCAAGCCACCTGACATAACTACCTGACATACATAATTACCCTGATTGTTAGTCAGCTGAATTAACTAGCTGGCTATAAAACTAGCCAGCTGGCTAGCCAGTTGACGT
>NW_006959509.1:0-427 GCF_000164805.1 Carlito syrichta
AGGAATTAGGGGAACCTTTACTTAAATAACTTACAATACAGTTTCTAATCTGTGCCCTTTAAAGAATCTTGCATAATCAAAACAAGTGAATTTAAATCAGAAATTAAAATTGTATCGCAGAAGCCTCAGATCAGACACGGCACTTGTCTAATGTTTACCTATTCTGACAAAATCATTCAGGGGACAGGTCAGTAGAGGGCTAGGTTTACTATTACTTACAGGAGGAAATTGATGGCAGTTGGTTGGTGTAAAGTTTTTCACATCCCAATAGGTATATAGAGAGCATGCGGAAAGGAGGAAACATTCAAGCCAAGGAGAAGAAACAAAGATTTTTCCCTCAGAAATTGTCTTGAGTTCGCAGGTATGCATATCTTCAAGGACATTTGGACTGGACACATGTGACCTTGGCCAGGGCCCATCCTTCCAG
>NW_006959510.1:0-1094 GCF_000164805.1 Carlito syrichta
TTCCACTACTCTCCCACTAGGTTGACCACTCCCAAAAAAGAGAATAATATGGAAAATAAGGGAATGTGAAGGAATCAGACCCATTAACAATTACTGAAGCTCATGTAAAATGGCGAATCTTCTATGAAAATCCTAGAGCACTTTCCTAAACAATTATGCATAAGATACCACAGAATCCAGCAATTCCACTTCTAGCATTTACCAAAAGACAGGTGAGGAAATTCAACAAGGTAAGAGCTTCTAAACTTACTGTGTAGGGTCAACGTCAAGAAGTGGCTTCACTGAAGTTCCCTCCCCTGCCCCCAGGATGCCAACACTGCAGGGCCTGCGGAGCTGGTGGCTGACCCCATGGTCCCTGGTGGTGCCGGGGCCTGGTTGCACCATCCTTGGTGGCTCAGGGGCCCGGCTCCTCAGGCAACGTTGGCACAGGAGTCCGGCCCGGGGTCCTCTGCAGCACAGGGGGCCCAGCTCATGGTCCACAGTACACAGGGGAGTGGCTCTGCAGTCGGGGGCCAGACTTTGCAGTGGTGCGGGGAGCCCTACCCTGTGGTTCACAGGGACGCAGGGGGCTCGACTCCGCAGTGAGAGGCGGCGCCAGGGCTCCTGCCCCGGGACCTCGGTGGTGCAGGGGACCAGGCACAATGGTCTGTGGAGGCATGGGGGTCCAGGCCCACAGTTGGTGGCGTAGGGGCCCAGGTTGGAGGTCAGCCCAGATCTGCCACAGTGCGGGGTCATGGCTCCGAGGATGGCGGCAGCAGGAGATGCCAGGCTTTGTGGTGGTATGCGGCAGCTCTAGGGAAATGGGTATCAAAAAAACAACGAAGGAGAGGAAAACAACAACACAAGAACAGCACCTCACTTAAGATAAATACATTCTGGAGTCCTCTGTACAACATTATGTATATAGTTAGCTTTCCTATACATACACTCACAATTCTGAGTAGATTTCCTGTATCTGTTCTCATGATAATAATAAAAACAAAACAATGAGATTCCCCGACACATCCACTGATCGTTATCTAAAAAAAGAGGAAGAGAGAGAGAAAGAGAATAAAATGTAAAATAGAAAATGTTAAGGGGGATGCGAAAAAATG
>NW_006959511.1:0-517 GCF_000164805.1 Carlito syrichta
CTTTTTGTCTCTGGAATCTCCGTCGATCATACTTGGGTGCGGTGCCATGATCATGGCCCCTGGGACTTCGACCTTAGGGGCTCAGTAGGTCCTCCTGAACCCTGGTTACTAATTTAGGGTCAGAGTCCCCAGGCATCAATAATTTAAGAAACCAATTATCTCATTCATTGACCTTTCTGGGAAGAAGATAGGGGCTATCAGTTACCATAGGTTTTGTTCGGGAGTTTAAACAAACCAAAATATCAAGTGACCATTCTGATTTTTTAGGTAAACTAAAGCTTTTTGGAGGAGAACTAGAACTACCTGAAAATGAAAAATTATGATTAATAAAAGTTTTGACCAGTGATGAAAAAAGAGTAGGGCCACCAATAAGGAGGAATGATTAGTAAAACCGTAATAATCTCAGCATCCAGTGTAACAGGCTGAAACACTGGAGGGTTTAGGATTTAAGCCCAATAAGATTTTGCTGAATAAATACAACCCATCCAGAATGCTATAATAGCCAGCATAGCAACAA
>NW_006959512.1:0-329 GCF_000164805.1 Carlito syrichta
CTCATCGATTTTATTAATATGACTAATTGTATTTATGGATTCCCAAATGCTGACTCTCCTGAGCATTCCTGACATAAAAAGAACTTGATTATGATTTAATGTTGCAAAATGCTGACACAGTGTTTCTACTGATTTTATTTTTCTTGAGTTGGGGTCTCACTCTGTTACCCAGACTGGAGTGCAGTGACTGCTCCCAGCCATTGCATCCTCAACCAGCTGGGCTCTGGCGATCCTTCCGCCTCAGCCTTCCAAGTAGCTGGAACTACAGGCATGTGCTACCACATTCGGCTAATTTTTTTGATTTATTGTAGAGATGAGGTCTTGCCATA
>NW_006959513.1:0-703 GCF_000164805.1 Carlito syrichta
CTCCCTCGGTTCTTTCTATTCCTCATCACAAGACACATTATCCAGTCTATTTCTCATCTGGGCCTCTCAGGGCATGATTCTGTTTGTCCATGAATTCTCAACTGCTTATAATGCTGCAAATGTAATTTGCTCTGGACACTGTTGGTCTATTAATACGTTGGTCCCATATATCAGCTTTTGGGGAAGTCACACTGCACTAAGAACACATCATTCTTTCTAGCAACTTAAGTTCCTGAATCTAGAACTTAAATACAACATTTTCTAAGTTCTGCTACTGGGTCTTGTTTCCTTTACTGCTTTGAGACAACTGCTTCATTAAAAAAAAAAAAAACCCAAAAGCCCCAGTTCTGCCATGCTATTAACTAATCTATTCCAGTTTTCAATCAGGTGAAAGTATGATCAGCATGTTCTTATTCTTAGTATCTCCATCTTATGATGATAAAAATGTTAAACAGGACACAGCTGAAGATTAAGATCTTCCTCCAGGTTGACACAGATCCACTACTCAGAACACTATAGAGACTGTCATTCAACTAGGTACAAGCCCGCCCATCACTCAGGAACTATGCTTAAATTTAAAAAGTGGTATCAACCACATTTCTCCGTAAGTAAGTAGGTGTGAAAAGGAATTGAGGTTGGACTTATAGGACTTACTCATAGTGAATTAATGTTGATTCCAGTGAGTATGGTTTTCCTTTGTAAA
>NW_006959514.1:0-743 GCF_000164805.1 Carlito syrichta
CCTGGCTCAGGCAAGGGCCTCACGACCTCCAAAGCTCCATCATCCTCTCCTGACTGCTACAAAATGCTCACATTTCTGACCTCAGCAGCCAGATTTCACTGGGTACTCCATCCACTGTTGATTCATCTTCACCAGCATAGGCTCTTTTCCTTATCCCCTCACTCCTCATTCAGCTCCATCACTTTCCATCATCCTCCCGTTAAGCTCAGTCTTCTTCCCATTACTCTTCTGCCTCCCAAGACCAGGGGACCAGTAGACCAGGGGACCAGTAGACCAGGGAACAGACAACAAGGAACAGAGAATAGGAAAATAGCAGACTAAAACCAGAGGATAGAAAACCAGGGAACAGTGTAACAGAACAGGGGACAAGACACTAGGGACCACAAGGAAAGGAAAAGGGGACCAGGCAACCAGGAGACAAGGCACCAAAAAAGGAGGACCATAAAACAGAGGACAGTGGACAAGAAACTTGGGACCAACAAACAGGAGACAAAAGGCGAAGGTACAGGAAACAAGAAGTTCCAGCAAAACCTGGGCAACTTGAAGAGACCTTGTGTCTACAATAAATCAGAAAATTAACCAGACATGGTAATGTGTGCCTGTAGTTCCCGCTACTTGGAAGTCTGAGACAGAAGAATTGCCTGAGCCCAGCAGGTCAAGGCAGTGGTAGTCAAAAGCATGCCACTGCACTCCACTGGGGAACAGATTGAGACTTCAAGTACAAAAAAAAAGATGCAGAGGGA
>NW_006959515.1:0-4234 GCF_000164805.1 Carlito syrichta
CCTTCCTGGTCCTTTACAACAAGGCAATCAGTTGGCTGATAGTTTAACCAGACCCACCATATGTGCTGCTGTGGAACCTGAAGCAGTAACTCAAGCTCAGCTTTCTTAAAAAAAATCATCATCAAAATGCTACTGCCTTACATTACCAGTTTCATCTACCTAGAGAAACAGCCAGACAGATTGTTAAGAATTGCCCAGCTTGTCCTACTTTTGTTAACGCTGCTCCAATGGGAGTGAATGCTAGAGGACTTCAACCTAAAGTTTTATGGCTAATGGATGTAACTCACTTTCCTAGTTTTGGGAAATTGTCGTATTTACATGTCACTGTGGATACATTTTCTCATGTTATTTTAGCTTCAGCAAGAACTGAAGAAGCCTACAAGGACGTGGTACATTTTTTTTGTTTTTCACAACTAGGTATACCACAGCAACTGAAAACTGAAAACGATCCTGCATATACATCTAAATCTTTTCAATGGTTTTTTTCCCAATTTAATATTTCTCATTCCACAGAAATTGCTTACAATACTCAAAGTCAAGCCATAGTTGAAAGAACCCACAAAACTTTAAAAAATCAAATAAAGAAATTACAAGAGCATAGTTTAAGTATAGCTCTCCTCACCATATTTTTAATCATGCTTTATTTGTTATAAATCATTTAAACTTGAATTCTTTGGGCAATTCAGCTATGACTAGACACTGGAACTCAGAAGGAAAGGTTAAACCTATGGTGAAATGGAAGGATCTCTTTACAGGCCAATGGAGAGGGACTGATATCTTCACAGGACTTGACAACTCCTGTTTGGATTCCTGATCGATTTCTTCTACATGCCTCACCCGGTGACCAAGATAAGTGACAAGGATACTGCCAATTCAGAGGAACACTAGATGTGACAACATGTCTGCTGATCACCGGGAGAAGTTGTTCAACCTTACCTATGGAGGGCCCTTGCTGCCCTGAAACCCATTGTTTTAGCCCAACCACGTGGGAGAGTTCATACGTATAAAATAAGATCTTACAATTCTCTTAAGTTTTTCTTGTATGGAATGAATATCAAACTGTTAAAATTGACTATCACAATAATGTTTATAAGGTGGCTTCTGCAGAATGTATTTTAACTAGCTGTTTAACTGATGTATTTTTTAAAGGTTTTGTAATCTTAAAACAACCTCCTTATTTAATGGTTCCATAAACAGCTGTAATCTTGCTGGTATGATGAATAAGGTTTACAAATGTTATATGAGGTTAACTCTCTTTTGGAAAAAAGACATTAAGGTTTTAAGCCACTTCAATCTTGGGAATTACAGCTTTAATAGCTATTGCCACTTTAGTGACAGTTTCAGCTGTGGCCTTAGCTAAAAAAGTTAAAACAGTCATTTTTGCTGATCAGTTATCTAAAAATGTTTCTACAGACTTAGTCACCCAGGAGATTATAGATCAGAAACTAGAGAGCAGATTTACTGACTTGGAAGAAGCAGTTTTATCTGTAGGACAAGAACTTGTGACTTTAAAGATTAAGTTGGATCCCTGATGTCACTCTGAGTTTAAATGGATTTGCCTCACTCCTTTAGAGGTAAATAAATCTGTCCATACATGTGACAAAATTCAAAATCATATTCTTGGAACTTGGAATCATTCGGACTTGAATATAGACCTTACTAAGTAGCATCAAAAAATTCAAGACATAACAGTTGCTGAAAATCAATTTCGGTCTACCAAATTGGCCAGTTCTATATTTAATAACTTTTCTTCATTCATTGATCAAAAGTCATTAATGTGGGAATTTGTGGAGCAGTGATTCTTTTTTTGCTGTGTCTATTTCCTATCATCTTCAGAGTGCTAAAAAGAGCATAGCTCAGCGCAACACGGAGGCCAATGGTTTCGTGCTTAAAAATAAAAAAAAGGGGGGGGGATGTTTGGAGCCGGCCATGGAGGCCTACTGAGAGTTATGGATCAGGAAGGGCCATTGATACCACTAGGATGTGTTCAGGAGCTGTTAACCCCATTCCTTCCCTCCTTTTCCACTTGGCACTGTAACCAGAAAAGGCTCCTGCTGGCTCTAACAGAGGACTCCAAAACCAGAACGAACACAGCTAAACTTGGACGTTAATTGTTCCCATTTTCCACGGTTTATGGTTTTTGCTTTTAAACAATTTAAGTTCAACTTTGAGTCACATTGAGGAGCCTTAGTGCAGGTCACAGATTCTCTTGATGTGATTTTAGGAATTTATAGATATAAGTTTTAGGAAATAGTTTATATAGATTGAAGAAAATTTAGGTAACTATTTATTGGAGAAGTATGGTTAGCTTAGTTTGATTTAGGGGGGTCAGTGAAGTTTGAATTAGGTCAGCTGGTGTTAGGAGAATATAACCATAGCAGCAATTGTTTTAAAAGAAATTAGTCTGAATTAGTACAGAATAGTAGAAGTAATAATTTATTATGTTCGTTTTGAGTTTAGACATTGAGTGATGTCTTTTCAAGATGATATAGTTGTAACACAATTAAGGGCATATAAGATACTGGTTTGGGGAACATTAATAAAGCATAAGAAACAAAAAGACAACTTGTGGTTGCTATTCCTCATGTTCTTCCTTATGTTCTCCCTCAGGTATAAAAAAAACATTTGCTTGAGAGTGGGTGGGTGTCCTTTGAGAGTGGAAGTTGTCCTTTGTGCACCTGAACCTGTTCATGTGAAAGATACATGCTACTTTTTGTGTTTTGTGATGTTGACTTTGCAAAATTTAGGGATAAAAGCCCAATCTAATTTTCAATAAAAGGCTTATGCTCAATATTGAACAGCAGTTAAGTTCCTTTCTTTCTCCCCTAGTTGCTTACTCCATCTCACCTCAAGGAATCTTTGGACTTTGCTGGATTAGGACTCCCGCAGGACACATACCACAAAGGTGGACCTGTCATGAAAGCACCCCTCATAGAGAAGGAGTAGTCATTGGGACACCCATTATAAAGAAGACCCAGTCACTGTAGCATCTATCACATAGGACAGTCAGTCGTGGAAAATCTGTGCCACTCATTATGGAGGAAGGCCAGTCAATGGGGAACACCTAAGAGAAGAAGTATAATCAGAGTGCACCCAGTACAAAGGATCAGTCACTGGGGCAAACATCATAGAGGAGAGTATTTCACCAGGGCACACATCACAGAGTTGGCCAGTCACTCTAAAATCCATAACAGTGGAGGGCCAGTCCGTGGTGCATCCATCACAGAGGAGGCCAGTAACTGGCATACCAAACACAGATAATGGCTGGTCACTGAGGCACCAATTACAGAGGAGAGCCAGTCACTGGAGCGCCAATAGTAGAGGAGGGCCAATCAATGAAGCATGAAGCACAGAGGAGGGCTAGTCTCTGAGGAACAAATCACAGAGCAGACCCAGTCAGTGAATTCCCAATCACAGAGGTGACCATGACAGTGGAACACCAAACATAGAGGAGAGTCAGTCATTGAGGCAACCATGACAGAAGAACCAGTGACTGGGAGAGTTATCACAAAAGAGGGAAAATCACTGCAGTAGCCACTAAAAATAAGGACCAGTCTCTGGGGCACCCATCACAGAAAATCAGCACTCAATAGGCACCCGTAATTGAGGAGGGCCACCCACTGGGACACACATCACAAAAGTGGACCTGTCATGAAGGCACCCCTCATAGAGAAGGAGTAGTCACTGGGGCACCCATTATAGAGAAGACCCAGTCACTGTAGGATCTATCGCATAGGGCATTCAGTCGTGGTGACACCCATCAGATAGGAGAAGCAGTCAATGGTTCAGCCATCACAGAGCAGGGCTATTCATTGTTGCTCCCATTTTTGAGGAAGCTCAGTCACTAAAGCACCTGTTACTGAGGAGTCTCAATCAATGGAACACCTATTATGGATGAGGTCCAGTCATTGGACCCTCATTCACAAAGGACAAATCACTGGTGCACTGGCCATCAATGAAGGTCAATCACTGAGGTACGCATCAAGGAAGAAGTCTTGTCACTGGGTCACCAATGACAGAGGAGTCCCAGTCAGTTGAACCACTATTATGGAAGAAGACTGTTATACCCATCTAAGGGGAGAGACTGTGAGAAGCCTTTCAGAGGGACTGTTTCTCCTATGATCACAGAGAGGAACAGTCACTGGGAAACTAATCACAGAGGAGACACTGTTGTGGAGATGCTCATCTCTGAGGAGGGTCAGTTACTGGGATAGCTATCACAGAGAAGGAGCAG
>NW_006959516.1:0-545 GCF_000164805.1 Carlito syrichta
ATGCACACATAGTTCATCAGTCACACATATTTCCATTATAATGCTCTATTCTCAAATGAATACTATTTTCTTTTTTAAAAAAAAACATTTCTTGTTGTTAGACTGATATGTCATAGAGTTTGTTGCCTCCAAATGACATATTTTACACCTATTTCCCAAGTTTCTCAATAAGATAAAGTTTTATGTGATTAAATTTATAGGATTTTAATACTTTTTTTTTTCATTAATCAGTAGTTTTTATTATGGTTTTGTGGGGTACAGTTAAGGGTAGGTGTACAATGACGTTTCATTCAGGCACCCTGTAGATAAGAAGTGTTTTCCCATCCCCCGACAGATATTTGCTACTGTTAATCCCATCCCCCTCCCCCCCATAGTTTCCCAGTACCATCCGTCATTTTCTCATAGTATTGCATTGGATGTTCAAGGTCCATTATATGAGTGAGAACATGTGATATTCGGATTTTTGTTTTTGTGAGAGGTCACTCAGTATTATAGACTCTAGTTCCATCCAGGTTGCAGCGAAATTCATGATTTTGTTCTTTTTT
>NW_006959517.1:0-761 GCF_000164805.1 Carlito syrichta
AGAGGCCGACCCTTCGTGTCCACACCAGGACCTTCTGCCAAGAAACCCCAGGGACACATCTCTCACCCAGGGACATTTCCTCACCCCCAATATCATTTTTTCTGGCTCTAAAGCCAGTTTCCCTGTGAGCACACCATGCTCATTTGAGAATCTGCTCATATGATTCTGATGTTTTTGGAGACAGGGTCTGACTCTGTGGCCCAGGCTGGGGCCCAGGGATACGACCATTGATCTCTGCCAGCCTTGAAATTGTGGGCTCCGGCGAGCCTCCCACCTCAGCCTCCAGAGTGGCCAGGACAACATGTACCTTGACCCAAGACCACCTGTTTTGATGGGGGTGGAGATGGGGTCCCCCTGCATGGCCCAGGCTGATCTTAGGCTCCTGGGATCCTGACATACTCCAGCCTCGGCCTCCTAGAGCATGGGAATTCCAGGTGTGAGCAGCCAAACCAGGGCTTCAGTTTCATTTGTGACGAAGAATCGAGGCCAGGCTTGGGGCCTCAGCATCATCATCCCTTTGCTTTGGGAGGCCAAAGCCATTGGCTGAAACAAGCCCATGGACTGAGACCTGCCCAGACACGTCAGTGAGACCTTGTCTCTACCCTCTATCACAAATGAGACAGATGTGGTGGCAGGCGCCTGTCTTTCAGGATCCTCGAATGTTCAGGGAAAGGCTCACTGGAGCCCAGAAAGTCAACGCTGCAGTGGTCAAGAGGGAGTCACCACCCTCCAGACTGGGTGACAGAGTGAGACTCCGATTC
>NW_006959518.1:0-787 GCF_000164805.1 Carlito syrichta
TAACCATCTAGCTAACTAGTTAGTTTACACGTTATCTAACGTGCTAGCTAGCTGAATTAATCATCTGACTTAACTCGTTATTTAATGAGCTAGCTAACTGACTCAACCAGCTGACTTAACTCTTTAGCTAACTAGCTAGATAGCTGACTCATCCAGCTGACTTAACTCGTTAGTTAAAATTCTAGCTAGCCTACTCAAGCACCTGACTCAACCCGTTTGCTAACTAGCTAGTTAGCTGACTCAATTACCAGACTTAACCTGTTAGTTAACTAGCTAACTACCTGACTCATCCTTCTGACTTAACCCATTAGCTAACTAGCTAGCTAGCTGTCTTAACCAGCTGAACAAATTGAAAGCTGACTTAACTAACTGACTTAGCTAGGTGACTTAACGAGTTAACTACCTGACTTAACTCGCCGACTTAACTCAGCTAGCTGACTTAACAACCTGAATTCAATATTTAGCTTTTTAATGAGCTGAATATCAAGCTGATTTAATAAATATCTATCTAGTTAGGCAGCATAATTAAGTAGTTGACTTAAATAGTTAGACAACTAGTGAGCTAGCTGATTTAGCAATCTGACTTAGCTAGCTACCTTGTTACCTAGCTGACTTAGACAGCTGACTTAACTAGTTGGCTAACGAGGTAGCTAGCTGACTTAACGAATGTTTAATGTGTTAGCTTACTGTTTTAACTAGTTGTTAAATGGGTTAATTAGCTGTCTTAACTAGTAGGTTAATGAGTTACCTGGGTGACTTAACTTGCTGGCTGACGATCAACCGACTA
>NW_006959519.1:0-814 GCF_000164805.1 Carlito syrichta
AGTTACCGTATTCAAGTTTCATCCATATTGTATCATGCAGTACTACTTATTTTCTCTTTATTGCTGAGTAATATTCCATCTTATGGTTGTACAGCATTTTATTTATCTATTTATCCATTGAAAGATATTGATGATATTCATTGAGACATTGAATATTGCTCTTCTGACATTTGTGTACAAGTGTTTGGGTGAGCATATATTTTCATTTGGAGAGGGCTTTATATTTAGTAGTTGAACTGCAGAATCATATGGTCATGTTTAAATTATTGAAGAACCACCACACTACTTCTCAAAATACTGCACCATTTCCATTGACAATTTATTCAGGGCCCAATATCTCTATATCATTGCCAACTGATTTTTCATGTGTTTGTTGACTGCTCCAATGTCTTATTTTGGTGATTTGGATTCTTCTGCTAAAGTTGGGGCTTTGGCAGTCTCCTCTTTCTAGTTCCCTTAGGTGATTTTTTAGATTCTCCACTCAAGATCTTTCTGTATTTTGATATGTGCTCACAGAGATATAAATTATCTTCTTAGAACTACTCTCATGGAATTCCAGAAGCTTTGGTAGGCTATTTATTTGTCTTCATTTGTTTCCAGGAAATCTTTTGATTTCTGCTTTGATTTCAGTGTTGACCCATTCGTTGTTCAGCATCATGCTGTTTAGTGTCCATGTCTTTGTGGGCTTTGGGGAAATGTTGTTAGTTTTGATATTTATTTTTATTCCACTGTGGTCTGAGAATGTGCATGGCAAGATTTCAACCTTATGAAATTTGTTTATGCTTGATTTATGACCAAGGATGTGATCAATCTT
>NW_006959520.1:0-756 GCF_000164805.1 Carlito syrichta
AGGAGTCCCAGTCACTGGGAAAAACATAATGGAGGAGGCTCAGTCACTGGCACACCAATCACAAAGAAGGTTCTGTCACTGGTGCACCCTTCACTGAGGTGGACCAACCCCTGGGGCAACCGTCCATCATAGAAGAGGGTCAGTAACTGGGTCAGCCTTTATGCACGATGCCTAGTCACTTGGGCAAATATCACAAAGGCGAGACTGTCCCTGGAACACCCATCACAGAGGAGAGCCAATCGCTGTGACACCCATAATATAGAAGGAAAATTTACTAGAGCATCCATTATGGATGACGACTAGTCATTGAGTCGTACATCACACTGGAGACACAGTCACCAAGACACATTTCATAGAGTATGCCTAGTCATAGTGGAGCCCATCACAGAGGAGATTCAGTCACTGAGCAATCCAATAAGAGAAGGTAGTCAATGGGGACACCCATCACAGAGGAGTGATAGTCACTTGGGTACCCATCACAAAGGAGACCCAGTCACTGAGACACCTATTATAGATGAGGGCCAGTCACTGGGACACCCATCATAGAAAATGTCCATTCACTTTTTCACCCAATTGAAGGTGAGCCAATCACTAGGGCACTGAGTATAAAGAAGGTCCTGCCATTGGGATATCCATTACAGATGAGGCTCTGTCACTGTCGCACCATCACAGAGGTCTATTCACTGGCACATAGTTCACTGAGGTAGCCTAGTCACTGAGGCATTCATAGTGGAAGGATCAGTCTCTGGAGCACAC
>NW_006959521.1:0-783 GCF_000164805.1 Carlito syrichta
ACCAGCCTACTAATAAGCCGGTTTAACTTGCCAGTCACCTAACTAGGCAGCTTGCTAACCAACTGACTAAACTAGGTGACTTAACTAGATAGCCAAACAGCTAGCCAGCTGCCTTAACTAGCTAGCCACCTAGCTAGCCAGCTTGCTAGCCAGCTCACATAACTTGCTGACTTAACCAGTAGCCATCCAGCTAACCAGCTGACTTAATTAGCTAGCTACCTACCAAGCCAGGTGGCTTGCCAGCTGACTTAAATAACTGACTTAACGAGCTAGCCAGCTGGGTAGCCAGCTGATTTAAATAGTGAGATACCTAGCTCTCCAGTTGGCTTGCCACTTGAATTTCCTAGCTGATTTATCCAGCTAGCCAGCTGGCTAGCCAACTGACTCAACTATCTGACATAACTAGTTAGCCTGCTGGCTAGCCAGCTGACTTAACTAGCTGACATCTCCAGCTGGCAAGGTGGCTAGCAAGCTGACAACTAGCTGCCTACCGACATATACAGATGGTTTGCCTGTTGAATTAACTACCTAGCTACCTAGTTAATCAGCTGGTTAGTGGGCTGACAAAACTAGGTGATTTAACTTGCTAGCCAGCTGGCTAGCCAGCTGATCTAACTAACTAGCTACCTAGCTAGCCAGCTGGGAATACAGATGAATTAACTAGCTGACATATAACTAGCCAGCTGGCTAGTCAGCTGAAATAACTAGCTTGGTTCCTAGCTATCCTGCTGGCTAGCCAGCTGACTTACTAGGTGACATTACCAAGCTAGCCAGCTGGCAAAA
>NW_006959522.1:0-726 GCF_000164805.1 Carlito syrichta
TCAAAGCCACTGTCCTTTGGAGGGATTCCTCGACTAATCGCATGGCTATAGCTTAGATTAAATGATTTAGTACTGTTAAAATTATACCTCTTCTAGGAGTTGGAAATGAACAATAACTGGCCATGTCTGGTTGTTGTAATATTGATATCCTTCATAAATACCAAAAAGATTGCTTTTTTAAAAAAATGTTATTTGGTTAAATTGATCTCTTTTCTATAGGTACTGATAGAAATGGGTATTTTATGAAAACAGCCTAAACAGTGGCTGTTGGGATAAAATAGAAGTGAAAAGAGGTAATTCCTCCGGGAAATCCATGAAGCAGTAGGAAATATTTTCTGACACATAAGGTTCATAGAAACTTCAAATACTTTGTCTTCTTTTTACCTGGTCTTAGAAGTTGAAAATTTTGTTTGAGAGTTAGTTCTTGCCCATGTTTTTCAAATTCCCCCTCTAAACAAAAGCATATGATGTATTTTGGCGGGGCCCTCCTGTTGTCAGATGTTTAATTCCATGTGGTTCATCCAGAATTCTCCCTATTAACAAATTCTTAACACAGTAATTTATCTCAAATGAAACCATTTTCCGCAGCTTCCCCATGGCATCTCCGTTTTGCTCTCTGGCCTGATGGGCAAATCCACGTGATACTCCTGAAGGAAAACAAGGACTTTGAAATCTCTGAGACAAAGGACTTCAGCATCGCATTGGAAAACAAAGTCTTCAGACTGC
>NW_006959523.1:0-820 GCF_000164805.1 Carlito syrichta
TAACACCCTAGCCCCTAGGGCACAAACTATGTTCTCATAAGAGACTGTGGTCACTCCTCATAGATTCCACAGGGTGGAGAAGTTTCTCTTTGCACTTTTATAAAATTGACCTAGCAAAGTTGTGCAGGGTTTCATATATTTAAATATCTGAAACAGTGCAAAGTGTATGCAGTCTTGAATACTATTGACTTGCCTAAATGAACTACTGAAGTAAAATAATCCAGAGTCTAGTGCTGCAGTTTAAGGGCATGGACAATTTGCACTTTATAAAGCCTTATAAATCCTTAAGCCTATCTTGCTTTCTTCTCACTTCTCCTTTGACCTAGATTCAGTCTCTTGAAGTAATTAGGAAACAGCCCCCAATTAACTCCAGAAGTACATGTCATGCAAATGTTCCTCCTTAAGCTTCATGATTGCTATAGCCCAGGGAAGAACTTTTCTGGCAATGGAACATCAGAGAAAAATTTTGACTATGCTGGACGTTCATCACTTCTTTTTCCCTGAAGGCACAGAAATGATGACAACATATACTTTTATTTATTACACAATGTTTTTTCTAACATTCACTTTTGTGCTTTCTCTTTAATGCCACTGGGAACATCTATAATTTTCTTTCAATTTACTTCAAAAAAAATTTTACAATCTCCTGTAAATGTAAAAATGTTTAATTTATTGGGAAATATATAAATAGGAAAATATACATAAACAAAAAATTGTGTTTTAGACTTAGATTATACTACTGCAAACTATAGGAATCATTGGATCCATTGCTCTTGGTCAGCAGAAAATGAAATAAAATTATAGACATTATATTTTATTT
>NW_006959524.1:0-690 GCF_000164805.1 Carlito syrichta
CAGCCTAACTAAGCTTCATTAGTGAGGGAGAATTGAAATCATTTCCAGATATCCAATCCCTAAGAACCTATGCTGCCACCAGACCACTTCTACAAGAAACACTTAAGAAAGTACTGAACACAGAAGAAAAAGAAAAAAGAACAAAAACATTCTTCAGAAGACTACAGGCACAAGATTAAAAACACACATGAGCCAACCCCAAAACCCAAAGAAAGACAACAAACAAACAGGAACAACTCTGTAAGAACCATATGACAAGGATCTACTCTTGCATTTCAATTATTAGCCTAAATGTGAATGGACTAAATGCATCACTGAAAAGATATAGAATGGCAAAATGGATAAAATATCATCAGGCAACAATCTATTGCCCTCAAGAGACTCGCCTCACTAGAAAGGACACCCACAGACTCATAGTAAGAGGATGGGAAACAAACTTTCAGGCAAATGGAATACAAAGAAAGGAGGAGTAGCGATCTTAATTTCAGACAAAATACCCTTGAAGCTATTAAAAATAAGAAAAGATACAGAAGGCCACTACAAAATGATCAAAGGCTCAATCCATCAACAAGAAATATCTATCCTAAACATATATGCACCCAACATAGGTGCGCCAACTTTCATAAAGCAACTTCTAGGAAAACTAAAGAAAGATATTGACTCTAACACCGTCATAACTGGGGACTTTAA
>NW_006959525.1:0-3006 GCF_000164805.1 Carlito syrichta
CAACTCAACCATCACTTGTCAATACTACCTGTGCCTCACCTGGCTTCTTCTTCTGATGCTGCCCCTAAACATCATTTAACTTTTCTTTTAGATATGTTCTCTTCTAGGTTCTCTATCTACCTCCACAGTCTACTCCAAGACAGCTGGTTACTACCGCCCTTGTGCCCACTGGAGGACTGGCCGGAACAAGTCTCCATTCTACATCTATAAGGGACTTTTATAGAGTTTTCACCTGCAAAAATCTTCACCTTCAGCGCCTATCTCTGAGCCCTGTTCTGACTGGTTCGTGGCCTTCCCCTACCTAACCCTACAATGCCCATGTCCAGCAGGAAGCAGCCAGAAAGAATAACAATGTCCCTCTCCCAAATAAACAGAAAATGTGGGAATGAATGATGCAGAGGACAGTCAGAAGGGCGTCCCCAAGATGGCACTGCCTCCCAAAGACAACAAAGACCCTAAGCGGCTTTTCCCGCCCAAGTGAAACTTAAGCCTGTTCTCAAACAACCTCTCCCTGTAGAAATGCTGCCTCATGATCTCCTCCAATGAGACCCATGCACGGCACAGGCCAGCCCCCGCAAGGTTCATAAATATATCCCTCTCCCTGCATAACTCTCTCTCTCTCTCTCTTGCTTTCTCTCTCTGTCCCCACCACTCTCTTACTCTCTCTCATTCTCTCTTACTTTCTCTCCTTCTCTCTCACTCTCTCTTACTCTTTCTCCTTCCCTCTTTCTCTCTCTCTTGCCCTTCCTCGGTTACAGTCCCTTCATGTAACTGCCCCTTTAATAAATCTCTTGGTTCAGACCGGGTGTGGAGTCATTACTGGGCCAAACTTCTTTCATTTTACATTAAGCCTAATCATCTCCCAGCAAGAAAATCCCGAGCTGTTTTTAGACTTTGCTAGACTCTCACCACACTTTGTTCCTTGACTGACAGAAAGAATCACAATGCATTCCATTCTTTATTATACAAATGGTCTTTCTACCTGCAGGTTTGTGTTTTCTATTTATTGTCCTTGGGAAAGTTTAAAGTTTTCTTTCACCTTCTTTTCAAGGCAATTCAAAAATCTACTTTCCTTGTGCAAATGTTTTACATATCTCCTAATAAATAAATAAATAATTGGTGTAAGAAACAAAATGGTAATTTATTTTTAAAGTGACAGTTTGTTACCTCACTTCATTGGTGTTTTTCCTATTTTTTTTTTTTTGAATTAGAACCTCACTGTCACCCAGGAAGGAGTGCAGTGGCATGTTCATGGTCACCAGAGCCTCGACCTGCTTGGCTCCAGTGACACTTCTGCATCAGCCTTCCAAGTAATATTTCTCATTTTTTGGCAGGCTTTTTTTGGGGAGACTTCCTTTTGTGGGCATTGAAACCAAATCAAATCAAAAGCATGTAATTTCCATTATTTGTGTAAAAACTGCTTGTATTTTACCTTATTTGTGCAAAATTATTGTTTAGGTGCTGTCAGGGAAAGTAATGTAACCTCTGAAGTACTCAGTCAATGGGGAAATGGGAGAAACTTGTGCTTTAAAGACTTTAATACCCTGGCTGGAACTGCTCCCCTGTGCCTGCTTACCTGAGAGGCACCTTTTCTTGAAAGAACAAAATTGAAAGAACTGCTTCACTCTCCTAATCTCTTAGTCTCTATGCCGTGCTTTAACAATAAAGCTGAGGAGGAAAAATTCCATCTCCCACAGCCATGGGTGCTCATTCGGGAGACCTGTGACTGTGGAACAGGACCTCCATTGGAGGGAGAGATGCATCTCACCCAATTTTAGTTTGCTCACTCTGACTGGGCAATCCTGGTTCCCACTGCTCTGCAGATAAATCTGAGACTATAATCTGAGACTTGTAGGAAAAGACGTTGTACAGATAAACACTACCCACGGCAGCCTGGTAATCTTGTGTACAAGTCAAGGTAGGAAAATTTGATTATAAGTACTGCCTTAGGGGTCAATGAAATTCTCAGAGGTTGAATGTGTGACTGAAACAAATCCTAATGCTTTCAAGGAACCTCCAGTAAGGGGACTTTATCACTTAGGGGGAAAAAACTCACCATACTAATGCTTGCAAGAAACCTGCAGTATAGGGGGTTGAACACTTTGAAAAAACTTAAAGACTAGGAAGCGAGATAAAAAGATTCCCTGGAAACTCCCCCAGATTGTCAATAGTGGCATAGTTTGAAGAACTGGAAAAATAATTTCAAAACTAAAGGGATAGGAAAAGAAGAAAATAATTGAATCTTGTTGCATTATATAAACTAAGAAACCAATTTTCCAGCCCTCATATTTTGGATAAAATTTTGTTCCAAAGAAGACTCCAAATGTCAGACTTCAGAAATCTATTGAAAAAATGAGTCCTCTGTTTCAAGTGAGGAAATGGTTAATGCCCATTATTGGATTTTATGAATTCTTCCTGTGTTTCCTTTTCAAATGGAAAATGTGGAATGTAAAGCATGATGACCTCTAGAAGAGAAAAAACAACCTTGTGTTCTGCTTTCCTGTTTTCCCCCAATAACCTTCAAGAAGATTGGGCATCTTGGTGAGCAATGGGAAATTCAGATCTATCACAAACTCAAGAATTGAAATTCCCAAGCCCCAAACCCCTGTATTCTAATTTCAAAAAATTGGAATGATGCAAGAGAGATATTTAAAATACCTTTCCCCTGAAGGTTCAAATAAAAATTCAAAATTGTTCCTGTTAGGGGAGGTTCCTTTGGAACAGAGAAAAATGGTGTTGTTAATGCCTCACTTACTAGAACTGAAATTAAAAAATTTCAAAAAAATCATTATTAAATAGTCCTGTAGGATTAGTCAATCAATTTAATGTTTCTTGCATCTAATATATATATATACCTGGGTAAAAGTAATGTCTACTATAAACAATCGATTTACTAGTAAGAAAAGGGGAATGATTTGAAGAACTGCTATCTTGGAATGAAAATGTCCCCTGGATCCAGGTGTACAAGCAGCCTAACAAAAATATCCAAAGACAGACCCCAGATGG
>NW_006959526.1:0-4291 GCF_000164805.1 Carlito syrichta
ATAACTCTCCTGTGACTGACCCAACTCTGTGGATGGTGATCCAACTAACTAGGCCTCCTCCACAAAGTGTGTCCCATTGAAAATCACACATTTGTGGTGGGTATCCTGGTGATGGGCCTTGCTCAGTGATGGGTGGCCCAATGACTTGTCCTTCTCTGTGATGGTTGTCCCAGTGATTGTTCCTCCTCCATTATGGGTGACCCAGTGAGTTGCCCTCTGGTGTTCTTGGTGGCACAGTGACAAATCCTCCACTATGTAGGTGTCTCAATAGATAGTCCTGCTCTGTGAGGGGTTTCCCAATGTCTGGCTCATCTTAGTAATGGGTTCCCCTGTGACTGCCCCTCCTACATTATGGGTGACCCAGGGACTGGCCTTCTTTTTGATCACTGTCCTAGTGATGGGCCCACCTCTGTGGTGGATGCCACAGTGACTGACTTTCCCCTGTTTTGTATCTTTATTGTCTGGGTACACAAGTGACTGGCATGCAAATGTTATGGGTGTTCTAGTGACTAGCCTCATAAGTGATGGGTGTGCCAGTGACTGGCTTTCCTCTGTGATAGATTCTCCAATGACTGTGTCTCCTCTATAATGGATGCCTCTGTTACTGTCCTTTGTAATGGGTGTACTGGCAATTGGGTTACTTTGATAATTTGTTGGGAGCCAACATCTGTAACCACACAGGTGAGGCCTATGAAGGCCTATTCAGAAGGTCGCCTCTGAGACAAGGATATAACATCAAGTGTGTACATATGAATAGTAACCAGTGTATTATAAGACAACAGAATTTTCAATATTAGGAAGTGACAGTCTAAAATAAAATCTTATTATATCCTATGAAAAATGCACAGCAGAATTATTTTATATCTCTTTTTCTTTCTAAACTGTTTTTCTTCTTAAGATTTTTAGCTGTTATTTCCTGGTAAACTGATTGATTAGCTTTTGTTCCAGTATGTAGTTTCACTTGGGGTTATGATTAGACGTTATAACTGTGATAATAGTTGTATTATGTTGCTTTTGGTCAAGCAGAACGTTCTTGGTTTTTGTACGTGCAGTAACTTTCAGCTTGCTTCAGTCCCCGGCTGTCGTCATGGCAACTGTGCAGTTCATTGTTTTAAGTGGCATGGCAGGTTTTGAGACATAGGTAGTTTCCACGTAATAGGCAATCAGATTTAGATTTTAGGTTAAAATGTCATTGAATTAAGTTTTATAGAACATAGAGTAAGTTCATAATTTTTATACTTATTAGTACTAATGATAAGGTTTGTAATAGATTATAGTAGGATAATAGTTGTTTAGAATTTAGACATGGTATTAAGATAAGTAATTAGTAAAGTATAAAAGACGATAGTTTAGATATTTGAAATTTATAGAAGTTGTGATAAAATTTTAGGTTAAGGATAAGTTCATAGGTAATTAATATACAATCATAGGGCAGTGAAGAAATGTAGTAGGTTATAAGAATTATAAAAATAAATAGTATAAAATTAAGGTAATAAAATGAAGTCATTTAAGTAAACTTATAGATTATAGTATAGTGTTAAGTTGATAATATTAATCGTTAAAAATATTAAAAGTTAGTACAATTGGATTGAACTTAGAGTTAACTTGGAAAGTTTTTTAATCAGGGTTTAGAACATAGAGTATAATATGAATTATTTATTGAACATTGTGGAAAACATTTTGAACAATCTGTATTGAAATTGTGCACCTGTGATTCATACATCATGGAATTGTAATTGTTCACTGG
Source organism: Carlito syrichta (assembly GCF_000164805.1). NCBI lineage: Eukaryota > Metazoa > Chordata > Mammalia > Primates > Tarsiidae > Carlito > Carlito syrichta. Next base: position 1,748 of record NW_006959526.1, read on the forward strand.
GAACTTGAAAGTCTTGTGATGGTACATGATTTGTAAAGCGCGTTACACATCAATGAACTTGTACGCCCCCAGCAAGAAATTGTCACACTGCTGGAGATTATAGAAAATGGCATATAAGTTGGAAAAAGTTTGAATAAAATTGGCTTCAGTCTTGGCCAGACTGTTCCCAGAAGAGCTGCCTCCGTGTGGTTTCTTCTCTCCGTTCTGATTCACCGGTGCGGTCCTAACCCCCCCTCAGTCAGTGCAGGTCACCGACAGTTACTTTTCTCTATTTCATGAACTTTGTGTCCTCATCTTGTAACTCTGTTGCTCTTTTTCTAAATGTTGGAGTTGAATGCTTGCCTCACTTATTTTCAGCCTTTTTGGCTGAGTGATAAATGTAATATTTAAAGCTGTACATTTTCGTTTTAAATACCACTTTACCTATGTCTCTCAAATTTCAACTCATGGTGATTTCATTATTTTTTTACCAGTACTTTGTATTTTCTATCTGTATTCCTCTTGAAATAGGGATTATTTCCAGACGGGTGGGAATTTTCGCAAACTGTATCTCTATTGACAATTACTAATTTCATGGCATTGTGATTAGGGAATAAAATCTCTTCACACACACCCAACCATTTTAGCATATTCTCTGGTTCCAGTAGTGAATGACTGTGCCTAGACTTCTACATTCTAGTTCCTTTCAATGCTTTGAAAATATTGTTTTGTTTTCTTCTTGAAATCAGTGCTCCTATTGAGAAGATGGATGTCAAATTGATTCTTGGTCTATCGTTTCTTCTCTCTGGAGTTTAATATTCTTACATTTCTTTTTTTTTTCTCTTTATTTTAAAGATGCTGGGGAACAATTCACGGTTAGGTATACAAATGTTCATTATGCAGGTACCCTTGTTGATGAGGTGTGCCCCTCCATCCCCTGGAAGTTTCCCTCAACTGCCAATCCCTTTCTTATAGTATTATGATAATTATTCAAGCTCCCCTTATGAATGAGAACATATGGTACTCTGTTCTTTGTTTCTGTGAAAGATAACTGATTATGATAGACACTAAATCCATCCAGGTTGCTTCAGAGTTCATAAGTTTGTCCTTCTTTATGGCTGCATAATACTCCATTGTGCGTATGTACCACATTTTAAAAATCCAGTCCAGCTTCGATGGGCAGCATGGTTGGTTCCAAGTTTTTGCTGTTGAGAATGAAGCTGCAACAAACATGCATGTGCAGGTATCTTTTTTGTAGAATGATTTGAGTTCCTCCAAGTATATTCTCAATTGGGGGATTGCTGGGTCATATGGATGATAAATTTCTAGTTCTGTCAGAAATCACCAAACTGTCTTTAAAAGAGGATGCGCTAGTTTGCATTCCCACCGGCAGTGTAGAAGCTTTCCTTTTCCTCTGCATCCTCGCCAGCATCTGTTGTTGTTTGTTTTATTAGTGATGGCCATTTTTACTGGGGTTAGGTGGTATAACAATGCGATTTTGATTTGCATTTCTCTGATGATGAGTGAGGCTGAGCACTTTTTCATGTGTCTGTTGGTTGCCCGTATATCTTCTTTTGAGAAGTGTCTATTCATGAACTCTTTCATGGGGCTGTTTGTTTGTTTTTTCTTTCAACACGTTTGAATTCCTTGCAGATCCTAGATGTTAGGTCTTTGTCAGAAATAGAGTTGGCAAATATTTTTTCCCATTCTGTGGGCTGTCTCCCTGCTCTCTCGACGTTTTCTTTTCTTTGCAGAAGCTCGTCAGTTTGATGAGGTCTCACTTGTCTATCTTACTTCTTAAGGTATGGGCACTTAGGATTCTGATCAGGAATTAGTTGCCAGTTCCAATTTTCATAAGGATGTCGCCTACGTTTTCTAAGATTCTTATAGTTTGAGGTTTTACGCGTAGGTCCTTGATTCATTTAGAGTTAGATTTTGAGGATGGTGATAGGTAGGGGTCCTGTTTCTATCTTCTCCGTGTGATTAGAAGTTTTCCCTGCACTCTCCCCAGTGGTTTTTGGAAGGTTTGTCAAAGTTGAGTTTGTTGAGAAATTGAGGTTTTGCTTCTGGAATCTCTATCCTTTTCCTTTGGTCTATGTGCCTGTTCTTATACCAGTACCAGGCTGTTTGATTACTGTAGCCTTATTGTAAAGTTTGAAGTTTGGAACAGTGATACCTCCTGCTTTGTTTCTTTTTCTAGGATTCTTTGGCTATTTGTGGTCATTTATGTCTCTGTATGATTTTCTGTATTTTCATTTCCAGGTCTGAGAAGAATGATGTTGGTAATTTAATGGGTATTACGTTGAATCTGTAGATTGTCTTTGGTAGGATGGACAACTTAACAATGTTGATTCTTCCCATCCATGAGCATGGAATATTTTTCCATTTGTTTGTGACCTTTTGGATTTCTTTAGGCAGTATTTAGTAGTTTTCATTGTAAAAGTCTTTCATGTTTCTGGTTAGGAAGATGTCGAGGTCTTTCTCTCTCTCTCTCTCTCTCTCTCTCTCTCTCTCTCTTTCTCTTTCTTTCTTTGGCTATTGTGAATAAGATTGTGCTTTTTTATT
>NW_006959527.1:0-826 GCF_000164805.1 Carlito syrichta
TGTTTTTTGAGCTCACACACATCTTTGTTGTGGGGGCACGAGTGTGGAGGATGGATGCAGGCTTTCTTGGGGTGCATGGACAAATGTGCAGGAGAGACATGCCTGGTGGGCACCTTTAAAGCCTCCCACAAATGACAAGATGGAAAGTGCATTTTCATCTCCCATCCCTAAGGGTGAGTCCTCGTGCTGGTTGGCAGGGGCGGTGGTGGTGGTGGTGGTGATTATTATAATTTGGAGTCAGAATCCCACTCTGTCGCCAAGGCAGAGCACATGGGCTCGCTCACGGCAACCACAGACTCCACCTGCTGGGCTCAGGCAATCCTCCCAATCGGTCCCCCAAGTGACTGAAACCACTGGCCTGTGCAAGCACACCTGACTAATCTTTGGTTTTGTTTTTGATGGCCGACATGAGGTCTTTCACCATGTCCCAGGCTAGTGTTGAACAGGCAGACTCTGCCCGTCCACTCGCCTGAACCTCCGAAGGCTAGGAAGCCAGGCTGATCCCTTGAGCCCAGCCTGTGGATGTGCTGGTGGTTGGTATTAATATTCTGAGTCCGAGTCCTACTCTGTTGGTCAGGACATAGTGCAGGGGCCAACTCTTGGCCACTACATCCTCCACCAGCTGGCCTCCAGCGATCCTCTTGCCATGGCTTTCCGAGTGTCCAGAACGCTCAGCTCATTTTTGTGGCTTCTTGTAGAGACAAAGTCTCTCCAAGGTGCCCATGCTGGATTCAAACCAGGGGGTTCAGGCCATCCTCTAGCCTATGCCTCCCAGAACATCAAGATGACAGGCATGAGTCCCTGGCTGGCCTCCACACCCCTTTGG
>NW_006959527.1:2703-5837 GCF_000164805.1 Carlito syrichta
GTCACGTGTGGTGGCCCCCACAGTCCCGGTTACACGGGTTGCAGTGGCCCCCATCCTGGGGCACTTCTTGGCATCGTCCCTGCTGAGAGAACATGCGAGTCCAGGCTTGGCACTGGGTCTCATGGCCATCATCCCAGTGCCCTAGGAGCCCCAGGCAGGAGACTGACTGAGCCCAGAGGTCGGAAACCAACCCAGGCAATGTGGCCAGACCTTGTCTAGGTGATAGCTCTTCAAAATCATGTCAGGTGTGGTGGCCCCTGGAGTACCGGCTACTAGGGCCCTGAGGCTTGAGGAGAACCTGAGTCCCGAAGTTCAAGACCCTAGGAACCATGATGTGCTGCTGTGTCACAGCCCATGTAAAGGAGACTCCAGCGATGAAAAGACACCTCCCAAGTGCATCACGACAGGCGTTCGCAGCAACCCAGGGAAACGTACATGTTGGCAGGGAAAAATGGAGCTGTCAGGAGAGGAAAGGTGACAGGAAGGGCGAATGGAACCCGGGCTGGCTGTGGCGTTGCCAGACCGCCTTTATCACTCTGTTCCCACTGGTGACCCTAGCTTGAGCAGTCTGTTCTGTGAGCTCACATACATCTTTGCTGTGGGACATGGGCGTGGAGGGTTGAGGCAGACCTTCTGGGGTGCGTGGCCGAAGGTGCAGGATGGATGTGCCCGGTGGCCACCTTTGAAACATCCTGCAAACAACAGGCCAGAAAGTGCCTTTTCCTCTGCCATCCCTGAGGGTGACTCCTCGTGCTGGGTGGCAGGGGTGGTGGTCGTGGTAGTGGTGATGGTCGTGGCAGTGGTGGTGATTATTATTATTTGGAGTCGGAATCCCGCTCAGTCGCCCAGCCTGGGGAGCAGGGGCACACTCAAGGCCACAGCGGTCTCCACCTGCCATGCTCAGGTTATCCTCCCTCCTTGACCCCCAGATTGTCTGGAACCACAGGCCTCCACAACCATGCCTGGTTAACCTTTGCATTTATTTTTGATGGCCGAGACCTGATCTCACCCCGTGTCCCGGGCTGGTGTCAAACCCTCAGGCTCAGGTCATCCACTCTCCTGGGTCTCCGAAGGGCTGGGTTGCCAGGCTGAGGCCCAGAGCCTTGCCTGTGGTTTTGCTGGTAGTTGTGGTGGGTATTAATATTCTGATTCAGCGTCCCAGTCTGTCACCCAGGCTGTAGCACAGATACATGTTATCAGCCATGGCGGCCTCCACCAGTTGGGCTCTGGCAATCCTCCTGCCATGGACTCCCAAGTGCCTGAAATGACAGGTGTGCACCACCACGCTCGACTCATTTTTTTGGCTTCTTGTAGAGACGAAGTCTTGCCAAGGTGCCCGGGCTGGTCTCGAACCCGGGGGCTCAGGCCATTCTCTTGCCTCAGTCTCCCAGCTTGCTAGGATGACAAGCGTGAGCTCATGCCCCTGGCCTCCACACCCCTTTTGGGGCCTCACCAGGAAGCCAACTCCCTTCCCAGATCCCAGAGAGGAGAGCCAGAGTCACCTGCCAAACCATCCCCTTGGGGAGCACCTGGTGCAGGGGTGTGTCTCTGCTGGGGTGCCTAACACTCCACTTGCCTCTTTCCCCAGGGTGAACCTGCTCACTCCTCCCAGGGGCCACCTCGGGGTAAGGGAGGGAGTGACTCTCAAACCTTCAGGGGACAGGGATGACTGGGTGACTCACGTTTGTCTCCTCAGCACTTGGGGAAGCCGGACGGAAAGATGGCCAGAGTCCTGGAATTCGAGACGTGGATGGACAGCATAGTAGGCCCACATCTTGTCCCAAAGCAAAACCCAGAAAACCTTGTTTGAGGGTAGACATCCAAGAGAGAATTGCTTCCAATCCAGAGGTCAAGACCATGCAGGAAGACCAGGATGTCGTCCAAATCGAAAGCATGTGATCACAGCAGTTTGGGAGACCCAGGCCGAGAGCATTGCCAGTTGGGTGGGTTGAGAGCAGCCTGGGCAAACTAGTGAGGAATGAAAAAAAAGAAAGAAATCCTTTCTCCTGCAAACCTTCTGCCCTCAATCCATCCCCCCATGACCCACATACGAGGGTCCCCCAGGCTCAGCACCTTCCAGCCCCAATCCCCCTCAATGGCTGGCCCCACTTTGGTTCAGGAGTTACCGAGGCTCCCTGGCCTGGTAAATGCCAGCTCTCCTCTCCGAGGTGAGAAATGTTCCTGGGGCAGTCCAACCCTCTGACACGGCAATGAGGACCTTCCACCAAAAAAGACCAGGGACACATTCCTCACCCAGAGACATTTCTTCCTCCCCAATCCCATTTTTCTTGTCTCTAAAGCCAGTCGCCCTGTGAACACACCACGTGCAGATGAGAATCTATGTATGATTCTGCAGATTTTGGAAACAGGGTTTGGCTCTGAGTCTGAAGCTGGGGCCCAGGGACATGGCCCATCGCTCATGGCCAGCCTCGATTTGCGAGCTCTGGTGATCCTCCTGTCTCAGCCTCCAGAGTGACTGGGACGATGGGCACCTCGACCCCAGACAACCTGTTTGAATGGGTGCGGTGACGGGGTCTCCCTGCATGGTCCTGGCTGGCCTTGGGATCCTGGGATTCAGTCATCCTCCTGCTTTGGGCTCACAGAGCACTGAGATTCCAGGTGTGGGCCGCTACAACAGGACTTCTTGTTCGTTTTCAATGAAGGACTGAGGGTTGGCTCGGGAACTCAGCCTCATCATCCCAGTGCATTGGAAAGCCGCGGCCAGTGGGTGGCTTGAGTCCACAGGTGGAGTCCCACTCAGGCACCTCAGCGAGACCTCATCTCAACCCTCCATCCCAAATGAGCCAGGTGTGGTGGTGCCTGCCTGTCTTTCTTAATCCTGGGAAGGCTGGGGAATGGCTCACTGGAGCCCGGCTGCAGAGGCTGTCGTGGCTGGTAGCAAGCCACCACTATTCAGCCTGGGTGATGGAGTGAGACTCCAACTAATAGAAGAAAAGGAAAAAAAGGAAAAAAAAGAAGAGTATCCATTTGTGTATGGAGTAGGTATGACTGTGAACACAGAGAGATCATTTGGGAAGGAGGCCCCAGTTTGGTCCTAGAGTTCCCAAAAGATGGTTTATTGGAAGACAATCGGCCTGTGACTTTGGGAGGCCAAAGTGGAGGACCACTGGATC
>NW_006959528.1:0-742 GCF_000164805.1 Carlito syrichta
CCTAGCTGACAATCAAGCTGACTTAACTCGTTTGCTAACTAGCTAGCAAGCCTACTCAACCAGTTGACTCAACCCATTTGCTCATTAACTAGCTAGCTGACTCAACCAGCTGACTTAACCCATTAGTTAACTAGCTAACAACCTGATTCAACCTTCTGACTTAAACCTTTAGCTAACTAGCTAGCTAGTTGTCTTAACCAGCTGACTAAATTAGAAAGCTGACTTAAATAGCCGACTTAGCTAGCTGACTTAACTACTTGGCTAGCTAACTTAACTGGGTGACTTACCTAGTTAGCTAGTTGACTTAACTGCTAGAATTAGTTAGCTAACTATTTAACAAGCTGAATAACTAGCTGACTTAACTAGTTAGCAAACTAGTTAGGTAGCAGACTTAAGTATCTGACTTATATAATTAGCTAACTAGTGAGCTAGATGACTTAGCTAGCTGAATTAATTAGCTACCTAGTTAGCTAGATGACATAACTAGTTAGCTTAGGAGATAGCTAGTCAAAATAACGAGTTGGTTAATTAGTCAATGAGTTAGATAACTGTTTTAACAAGTTGATAAACGAGTAAAATTGCTGACTTAACTAGTAGTTAACTAGTTAGCTAGGTGACTTAACTTGTTGGCTGATGAGTCGGGTGACTAATTAGTGGGTTAACATGTTGACTGACTCCTCAGTCCACCTGTTAGCTGGCTTACAAGTTGGACGACTAATCAGCTGACTATTTAGCTTAGATA